>NW_021836143.1:100000-201339 GCF_006345805.1 Octopus sinensis
ACATAGTGATGGTAGTTGTTCTGTTGTACTGAATTATTTTATAGTTGTACCATGCTATTTTATGCTCTTCTTCCAAATGTTTGACATTAATTTATTTCCACATCAGAGTTTTAATTAACTCGCTGAAAGATTTTGGTCAAGTGAGTTATTATACACTGATTAATGTGCTTGAAGAGCTGAGAAAAACCCAACTAACCTGTCACTCCCACTGCCAGCCAACTTCTCTGCAGAGAGAAAACAGGAAGTGTTTCTTTTCTATGTAGTTAAAATATTAGTTTTAAGGTCTAAAAGATCACAGAACTTACAACCCATTTTATTTTTTTCACAAATTTATTTTCTATAGTTCAAGTTTATTTTTTTAACTTCTAGAGATTGTACAGACAGTGAAATATCATGTTATAACTACTATATGTGTTTACTTGTGTTTCTATTGCATATCCTGTTGAAAAGTTGCTGAAGTTTTAATTCAGATTTTGGCCAAAAGAGTTACTCTACTAAACTAATCCACTTGTTTGAAGAGTTGAATCCAAGTTCTTTTCTTCCATTCATATCTAGTAGCTTAGTGTTTCCCATTAAGTAACATTATATCTACTATGTCTCATCCACCAAAACCCCTTGCTATTTACTTTGGTTCTTCCGATGAAGAACTGGTTTCTTTGGGAATTCTCTATCAACCGAGGAGGTCATATAAACAGCATGGAAAGCCCTCATCTCCTCCAACTAAATAGTAGTAATTCTCATACAGGTACAGCAAGTATAAACTCTTTCAACATCTCCTTTCATTAGAAGCTTGACTTGCAAGAATCAACAGCTAAATCTCACTTAAATTGACCCCATCAGAGGATGGGCACAACAAAAAGAATTCTGATCATAGGTTTGTTCAATCAGAATAGATCTAGGCCAAGCCACTATCGCCATCACCACCATCACCACCTTGCATATTTCACATTACATTTTATTAAAGTCTAGAGAAAACGTTTCTGCTGTATGCAGAGAAATGAAATAAAACTTCCTATTTAGATATAAACATAAATTTTAACAATGAAACTATTCATCTATCAATGCCTATAGTTTGGTAAGTAGTATTGAGAATGGTATAATTGAAAAATAATTTGCTGTTTTGATATGCTATGATTTCTAGTATCCTACCTATTAATGATATTTAACATGTATTACAATAGAGAAGGAAATGACTAAGATATTGTTGCAGTTGTTGAATTCTAAAATACCTCCTTTAAATTCACATACGCGGTACTTAGGAACATGTGTGTGCCTCTTAACAAATGCTAGAAAATTTGAAAATAGATGATTCTGATGTGAACTTTAATGATTATTTAAAAACAAATAAAATAATTGCTATGTTTCATACTTCTAAATGCAAATTTCACAAAAGGAAATACAGATTAGGTTCAAGATGAAAATCATAAATATGTGTGTGCATGTGTATTCGTATTAATTATTCTTACACAGTATTTCATAAATATAACTTAAGGCAAAATAAGGCAGCATAACTGTCATTAGAAGCCAAATATTCCAATTGTTGTATACAAGACAACTACGTTACAGTTACATCAAAGTGTTCCTGAATAACTTAAAATATTAAATTAGTATTTAGCACTTATAAACAATTCGATGGCTAAACTAAAAGTATCTACCTACTTTTGTACTATAAGGGTATTGCAAATAATTATAAAGTCGCTCAAACTACCAGCAAACACTCTGCTCAAACACTGTGTTTAACACAGATTTGCACACACGCACACACACACAAAGTAATAGACATAAAAATTGCAGCCGAGACTGAAAAAAATTCCTTTTAGAAAAAATTTTTTTTAGAAATTTTAGAAATAATTTATGAAAACAAAGTCGTAAAAAATAAAAACAAGGATGACTGAGTACCATAAAACAAATAGATAAGGTTGCTATAACTGAAAGTGAGAGTTAAACATTAATATGTTATTTGCTACGTTAATACTTTGTATGTATGTATGTAAGTATGTATATGTACATACATACATATATGTGTATATATATAAATATATATATATTACTCTTTTACTCTTTTACTTGTTTCAGTCATTTGACTGTGGCCATGCTGGAGCACCACCTTTAATCGAGCAACTCGACCCGGGACTTATTCTTTGTAAGCCAAGTACTTATTCTATCGGTCTCTTTTGCCAAACCGCTAAGTGACGGGGACATAAACACACCAGCATCGGTTGTCAAGCAATGCTAGGGGGACAAACACAGACACACACGCGCATCATCATCATCGTCGTTTAACGTCCGTTCTCCATGCTAGCATGGGTTGGACGGTTCGACCGGGGTTCTGGGAAGCCAGAAGGCTGCACCAGGCTCCAGTCTAATCTGGCAATATTTCTACAGCTGGATGCCCTTCCTAACGCCAACCACTCCGTGAGCGCATATATATATATATATATATATATACATATATACGACGGGCTTCTTTCAGTTTCCGTCTACCAAATCCACTCACAAGGCTTTGGTCGGCCCGAGGCTATAGTAGAAGACCCTTGCCCAAGATGCCACGCAGTGGGACTAAACCCGGAACCATGTGGTTGGTAAGCAAGCTACTTACCACACAGCCACTCCTGCGCCTATATATATATATATATATGCATGCATACATACAAACATAATGCACTGGTTATAGTTTTGCATGGTACCTTTGAGAAGCGTCTTTTGCTATAGCTATGGGCCAACGAAAGCCTTGTGAGTGACTTTAGTAGATGGAAATTGAAAGAAGCACATCATGTGTGTGTGTGAGTTTGTGTCACCTTGCCTTGACATCATGTGATAGTTGTAACTGATTATCATTGTAATACAGGCAGTGTCGTTCGTTTCCAATATTCAGCAAGAACATGTCTAGCCACTGGCAAGTATTACCTTGGTTGGAAACAGGTAAGAGTAGGTGACAGGTAGGGCATCCAGCTGTAGAAAATCTGCTTCAATAAACTCCAGCCAACCCTTGCAAGCATGGAAAAGGGATTCGATGATGATAATGATGAAGATTACACACACACACATATATATATATATATTTATATATATACATACACTCGTGTATACACATACATATATATAGGATGGGGGTAGGAATGATTAGAAAGAGAAACCTGAAGAGGTTTTCTACTTTGTGTGGCATCATGAAAACAAAATCAAAGAAGAATATAATGATGAGGATAATCCTGTGGGATGCAATGATTCAGTGTGACCATCAGATTAGACATCGGAAACTTGACATTGTTGTGAGGAACAGAAAAAGAAAAAAAACCTTGCATGATAATTGACATAGCATGTCCCGATGGCAACAGGATCAAAGAGAAAGAAGAAGAAAAACTGAATTACTATGACAATTTGAAGTGAGAAATATGCATGTTGTGGGCAATGAAGAGAGTGGACGTGATACCAGTAGTAATTGGCAAGCTTGGAAGTATCAGCACTCAATTACTGACACGACTCAAAAAAGATTGGTACAAATGTAAAGATAAAACACCTACAAAAGTCATCATTGCTTGGAACTGCAAGAGTTTTACACAGGATTCTTAAAGCATGATGAGTAAACAAGTGACACCTTCGGCTGATGGCTGTGGACAGCTGACACTTTCCATCATACCCAGCAAAATAAACTGAGAGTTTTAATCAAATAATAAAAATAATAATGATAATCCTTTTATTATAGGCACAAAGCCTGAAATTTGGGGGAGGGGGATAGTTGATTACATCGACCCCAGTACTCAACTGGTAATTAATTTATTGACCCTGAAAGGATGAAAGGTAAAGTTGACCTTAGCGCTATTTGAACTCAGAACGTAAAGACAGACGAACTGCCGCTAAGTATTTTGCCTGGCATGTTAACAATTCTGCCAAATAATAATAATGATAATATTAATAATGATAATAATAATAATAATAATAATAATAATAATAATAATAATAATAATAATAATATTGGTTTCAAATTCTAGCAAAAGTCCAGCAATTTTGTGGGAGGGGTAAGTTGATTACATCAACCCTACCGTTCAACTGGTACTTATTTTATTGATTCCAAAAGGATGAAAGGCAAAGCCGAAATTGGCTTTGAATTCAGAATGTAACATTGGATGAAATGCTGCTAAGCATTTTGCCTGTTATGCTAATCAGTTTGCCAGTTCATTGCTTTCATAATAATAATAATAATAATAATAATAATCCTTTCTAAATTTCAGGCTTGAAATTTGGAGGAAGGGGGCTAGGTGATTTCATCAACCCCAGTGTTCTACTGGTACTTATTTCATCAACCCCAGTGTCTCACTGGTACTTATTTCATTGACCCCGAAAGAATGAAAGGCAAAATCAACCTTGGCAGTATTTGAACTCAGAACATAGAGATGAATGAAATACTGCAAAGCATTTTGCTCAGCTTGCTAATGATTCTGCCAGCTCACCACCTTAATCATAATAATAATAATGATACAGTTCTATACTTAAGAGATGAGGAATTATGTACATTATTTACATTATTTACAATTGATAGATATTTGTCCTCATCTTGTTTGTTCTAAAACCAAACTTTTCAGCTGATATACCCTCCAGCCTTCATCAGGTGTCTTGGGGAAATTTTGAACCTGGGTTCTCATTCCTAAAGTATTTTCCGATGTTATTATTATTATTATTCAGGTCACTGCATGGAATTGAACTCGGAATCTTGGAGTTAGTAGGTAGTGCTCTTAACCACTATGCCATATGCCTGCGGGCATATGGCGTTGTGGTTAAGAGTGCAGGCTACTAATCTCAAGATTCCGAGTTCGATTCCAGGCAGTGACCTGAATAATAATAATAACAACAACATCGACAAATACTTTAGGAATGAGAACTCAGGTTCGAAATTTCCCCAAGACACCTGATGAAGGCTGGAGGGTATATCAGCCAAAATGTTGGGTTAACAACAAACAAGATGAGGACGAATATCTGTCAATTGTAAATAATGTAAATAATAATGATCTGTTCTACTGTAGGCACAATGCCTGAAATTTGGGGGGTGGGGCTAATCGAATACATCAAACACCAGTGCATAACTGGTACTTATTTCACTGACCCTGAAAGAATGAAAAGCAAAGTCGACCTTGTTGGAATTTGAATTCAGAACGTGAAGACAGATGAAATACTGCTAAGCACTTTACCTGGGATGCTAGTGATTCAGCCAGCTTGCCGCCGTAATAATAATGACGATGATGATGATGATAATAAACAGTAGCAACATAAAGTAAGGAGAAATGATTACATACATTATTTTGTTCAGTCTATTTTTCATATTTGATATCAATATTCTTTGAAAGAGTCCGCACTCTTTTGTCAAATATGTTGTTGTAATGTGAATCTATGAACCTGACTTGATAAACAGCAGTGGATTTCCTACTTTTGTGTTCATTTCCTATGCAAAAGAGGTCACCAATGTCACCAAAGTTACACTTCCTATATTCTTAACCTTAACAAGCAACAAGCTGCAAGTTAATACAAAAGCGACATAATCTATATGCACCACAAGTGCATCACGTAACCATTTAGTTAGATTCAAAGGTTGACTAAGTGCACTCTCATTGCCATGGTAAACCTGCAGGAAATGATAGCTGTATCAGTGTAACACCAGTTCAAAAATAAAGCAGCAAGTATGAAACCTGAATACAAAAGCAACAACATTATTGACAATGGCTTGTAGATTAGTATATAAACGTTTTATACTTAACGCAGTACTTTACTTCCTTCTAGCATTTGAATTTAAAAATTAGCTTGAATCAAACTATATAACAATGAATCTAACATCAAGGAACAAACATTTGCTTTAAGAAATCATACATATGTCTGAGTTTGTAAAACTTCAAGCTAATTCTAGCAGGGGAAAAGTATGCACTATGGGAGAAAAATCACAGGAGGTATCTGGATATCATGACAAAGCTATCCCTCTTCAGAGATGATGATGTTGAAATACTGCAACCTTATTCATTCCCAGTTGTCTTTCCTTTCATGTTCTCTAAAGAGAATCTGGGGTGTAGTTGAAAAAAAGTGTGTTCCCAAAATATACTCCATTCTAATAGTTCAAGAGATCAATTTTGTCAGAAGTCTGTATTCTTGTGATCTATTTTAGTTCACAACAGTAATATTGATTACAGTCAGTGCTACCTATAATAGTCAATAACATTGTTAATGTACTTTGGTCTCTTGAGGAATACTAGACTTAGGAGACTGGTGCAAGTAAGCACATGATTGCTTTTGCTTTTACTTGAAAGATTGCTACTGGTTCAATTGAAGAATATTTTCACTCATTACAGAAGAGGGAGACAGAGGGAAAATACGATAAAATGAAACAAAAATGGAAAAGGGAATGTTAAAAATAAAGAAAGAACATTGTTAAGTTGTAGACTTTCAGCTGTCACAAACTAGAAACTGACATTCTTGTAAAGATAGCATGTCCTCATTTTGACTCAGATAAACAGCAGAATATCAAAACACATGTTTTCAAAATATGTTAAAAATGAGTGTTTTCTGGAGATGGATCAAACAAACAATTGAGCGGAGATTTTATAGATCAAATATCAATACCATAAAAAAAAAAACGAAAAAAACAAAAAACAAATAATTAAATAATCCAATGTAAGAGCTCCTAATAAGCCATTTGATTTGCTGAAATAGCAACTAATCTTTATATATAAAAGTGAAATTGTGTGTCTGTCTCCTACGATTTAGATTCTTAACTACTCCCACATTTTGCGGTGCAGTTTAACCAAAAGCGGGTATCTTATAGTCGTGATTCATATCGAGCCCTTCTGGGTATTAGTGCGCATCTACGATGAGTCTACGATTTAAAAAAAAATTTACCATAATTTTTTTTCCATTTTTAATGCATTTTTTGCTATTATATAAGGGAAGTAACTCTCTAATAATGTATTATTAAATCTCAGAACGTAAATAGCTACAGTAACACCCCCCTTTGTGGTTAGCCATATTGAGATGGCTATTATACTTTACATCTCTAAAAATGCTTATATAGTTATTTCCCTTACAAACCCGAGCAACGCCAGGCGATACTGCTAGTTTTTTTTACAAAAATCACAGTTCATTTCTTTAAAACAGAAGGGCATATTGGAATATGTAGTCCTGGATGTAATTTGTTGCACAATAAAAGGAGTTATCAAGTCTAACATATTATTGGTTAAAGCTTTTATTTGATTAAAGCTGAGTGGGCATTTTTTTCTATTTTGTGGTAGGGAAGACAACACCCAAAACTTGTTTTATTTTTATAGGGTGAAGGGGACTATTAAACTGATGAGTGGAACTTTGAGTTACCCTCAAATCAGACTGAGTTACCCTCAAACCTAACTGGAGTACTCCCAATAGTGAACTTTCTAAAGCAGTGGTTCTCAACCAAGGTTCATATGGCCCAGGGGAGGGTTCCAAATAAGATTTTGCTGTTAAAATTTATGTGAAATAAATTGCTTATACTTTTACAATACACAAAATATTCTAAATTTTTTAAATACATTTCCTAATAATATTTAAGTATAAGAATACAGTAGGATGGTTTTTTTTTCATACACATTGAATGACTATAGAGGTCCAGTTGAGTAAAATAGGAACCAAAGAGGACCATACGCAAAAATGGCACCCAGCAATCAGGTAGTGAATTAAACTGGGAGACAGATTAAGTCCATCATTTAAGGTATATGGTTAAACATAAATGTGAAAAAAATCATTCGAATATTAAAATAAAAATTCATTGATACTCATAGAAATAAAGTACAGATAATTCAGGCATTCATGGAACAGAAAATAAATGGGTTATACATAGAGTACCAAATGAACCATTGAGAGGGTTTCTATAACTGTCTTTTGGGTCTCTAAAACTTAAAATGTAAGGCATAGCAATGTGACCAGACAGTGGCTTAATAAACAGGAATTATGTTTATGGAACCATTCAGGACAATTGCTTTTATTGGCCTACACTATATTGACCACTTTTTAAATACATATTGCCTGCAAGATACGCAACATTGCTTCTCCCAGATTTAAAATTTTAGAAATCTTTTTTCCTAAAGACAAATTAATACATTCATGACTTTCTGGTGAAACACATAGTTCTAGATCATTATTAGTTACATTTGAAAATTAGGCATTTCTTTAGAAGCGCATCTCTCGAAGGAAATGATGCCTAATTTCTAAAAAAATTATGAAAATAGGAAATATATCCAAAATAAATGAAATATGCAAAAAATTAGGAAGATTCAACTATTTAAAAATATTTTATACTAAAAAAATAAAACATAGAAAATGGGCACTCGCAAATATAAACAAACATATCGGACGATGTATCAGATATTATTAATGATACGAGGGGCCCAACAATAACGTTTGCAAATTCTTGATAGGTTTTAATCAGATTTTTTACTGTGCACACTGGTTAGGGTTAGTGTTAGTTTTAGGGTTAGGGTTAGGTGGTGTGCACTCACTTTACCTTTGCCCATTTTATGATGTGATATTTCCTGTTCAGACACAAAATCTGACATAATAGTATATATTAGTTATAAACTGACTTTTAGGAAATAAAAATTGGGAAACGATCTTCTTACAATTCGCAGACGATATTGTTTGGCCCCTTGTATCATTAGTAATATCTGACTGGTAAAAGTAAGTTATCGTCCGACATGTTTTTTATATTCTTTTCCGCATTTTAGTTTTTAGTATAAAATATTTAAAAATAGATGAATCTTCTGAAGTTTTTTTGCATGCTTCATTTATTTTAGATGTATTTCCCATTTTCATAACTTTTTAGCAAGTAAATATCATTTCCTTGGAGAGGTGTGCTTCTAAAGAAGCGCCGAAAATTATAAGAAATAAAACAAATAATGTAATATTATATTTGATTGAGATAGTGATTGTTGTTGGTCAGCTCTGATTGAGCATACCTATGATAAAAGTATTCTAGTCGCAATCACCCTGCTTATTATTTTCTGTGGTAGGTGAGATATCTAGGAGTGAATTATCTAATATGTGTCCTTTAATTTTAAAACTGAGTACTGATTATCTAAAAGTGATTGGTGTAGTTTTTTCTATCAGGTTGAGTGGTCTTATAAATGCTTCTATCAGGTTGAGTGGTCTTATAAATGCTTCTTGATTGATTTGAGTGGTGGTTATAATATTTAGAGGTGTAATTGAAGATAATGCATACAGCTTCAGCTGACTAAAGATTGGAATATATACAGTGTTTGATGGCTCAGCTGTGTTTTCCACATACCTGTATCAAGAAATTTACTACAATGGTGCCATGTAGAGTATTTGGTCATATTCCTGCAGAATAATCAATAATACTTGTAAAATACCCCAACTGAAGAAGCCTTTATGTAGTCATCTGACTGGCAAGAAATTGCAGCCAAATGCCCCCTCAGAATGGCTCAAACCATCTTAAATAAAAGGAATGAATAACACTGCTCTAAATACATTATGTCAATGTATAATGTTGTCCTAAATACCTTATTCCTGCAAAAAAGTGAAGATGATCATAACTGGAAAACCTTTGATCATGGCTATCTTTGATCAGAGTTGACCTGGGGCTAAACAACATCACATAGATTCATCCACACCTGTGCTCTATGAAACAGATCTAAAGTCCTCTCTCCAATACATTATACACAGATTGCTTAGAATAATCTAAGCAGGGGTAGTAGTAGCAGCAGGTAACTGAATTGAAATTGATTCAAGAAATTCATTAATATGATGGTAGAGTGAACAGAACAGTGTTCTGGTGAACAAATGAATTCATCAGAATTTGGTTTGGTTAAATAAAAATAATTTTGTAGATTTATCAATATCTAGCTGTCATGATACAACTAGAAATATAAATCCAGATCATGAGAATAAATATGATGATGATAATAATATTGCTTTTGATGATATATTTAGCATCTGAAAAAATTATAGTTGAGAAAGAAATTCAAAATTTTACATCTTTAATTAAAATGTCAGCTGTTTTGGTAGAGAGCAGATATTGAAGAAGAAACTAAAGAGATTGATGAAGGGGAATTCTTTCAAGAAATCTGTAAAAATTTGCATCTGCTGTAAAACCTGATTAAAATAGTAGGGTATTTCTTTCATATTAAGAAATAACATGTGATGTGATACAGGATAATTATTATCACCTTTACACATGCCACTGTGCTAATAACAGTATAATTGAAGTTCTTTGATTGAGTCCAGTATTTTCAACATCAGAAATAACAATAACAGAGTTAAATATGGTGATTAGGGAAAATATTAGGAGTTAGTTAACATTGTTCTCAGACCGAGAAAGAAAGGAAGAGAACTCTAAAGTTTTTTGCTTCCTCACCTGTCATCAGCAGAAGTATAACCATCCCTGGTACACTAGCAAAATGAGTCACTCCAAAAATGTGCAAACTTTTGGAAGTTGGGGAAAATAAATAATTTTCTATTTAACTATTATGATGTTAATCAATTTTTCTTTATTATTTTTATTTAAAGTTTATTGTTTTTACTCAGAGTCACATTACATGTGAAATGGGCATTGTTATCATAAACAAAAGATAAATGAAAAAAGATAAAGAACAGAACTAAAATTTTGGACTTAAAGAATGCATCACTTTTACTTTTGGCTGAAACTTCAATTATTGATGGAATATTTTTTTTCTTTCATTTTAGTTATAAAACCTGAAGAAAGAAGCCAAGTAAAGGTGAAAATAAGAAACTGCTACAACGGAAACTGCTTGGAGCTTAGCCATAGCTTTTAGTCCTATGTACCTATTGTTTTTAACCTCTGACTAGAGCTAGAAGGCCAAGCATAAAAAAAGTTTGTGTGTGGGTGTTTATAGATATACATTCATACATATATATATATATAAGACCTTATTGTATACAATGCTCAGGTACACATTTGTGTATATGAGTGCTCACACACAAACATCAAATACACTTATATGTGTTAATACAGATCTATACATAGGAATGTGTGTGTGAGTGTGCATGCAAACAATATAGAAAAGTGGACAAACAATATAGAAAAGTGGACATAAAATGATGATGATGATATGTGTATATATATATATATATATGTGTGTGTGTGTACTTGTGTGTGTGTCTGTGCATACATGTATGTAAGTATATGCATATACGACAATGGTAAAAAAATCTCATGTCCACTCAGATTACTAAGATATATATAAGTAAAGAAAGAAAAGGAAAAATAAGGGTTATGAGTTGTTTGTCTAAAACTGAAGGAATGCCAAATCATCAGTTCTTGGCTGAAGCCTTTGGATTTTGGTTGGGATACTTTGATGTATTTCGGAAGAAACTAATTACCTGAAGGCCTTCTTCCAATCAGCATTAACTTTATTCTTTATCTTGTTAAGTTCTTTGCATTTTGCATCGCATTTCTTTTTAAAGTTTGTTCTTTTTCAGTTTGTTACATTTTTGCTTATTTCATCTAGCTAGTTTTAGTAGTAGTATGGCAACAATGCATTGAAAATCCTGGACTTGTGACCCACAAGTCATAAGTTCTTAATCAGCTGTAGGCACCATACTTATCTAACTTCACTAAACATAGATACACTTGTGCTCTATGGGTGACCCTAAAAGCAGTTACAACTCTATGAAGACAAAAAAGTGTATGACATAATACATGATGTTTATATATTAATTATTATCTTGTAATTTAATCTGGAGGAAAAAGGTAGTTTCAAACCTTTCCATGCTTTCATAGAAAAGGTGATAGAAATAAGTGATTTGAGTTAATATTCTTGGTGTTCAGCTCAGGTTCCTTATAAGAGAAAGCCTTGATGGAGAATTGGGTAAAAGGGAATTGTCTAGCATTTAGTGAGTCATGGTTGCAGTGATAGGATATGAGGCTGCTGAAATTATAAGGTTTGGGATGAGAAATCAGTAATCTCTCAGAACAGAAAATATTGTAGAAGCAATCAAGGTAAGACATGACAGAAACAGCTTGATAATGAGGTAGTTAGCCTCTATTGAATAACGATCAGTTACATTTGCAGAGAGTTAGAAATTTAAAATGGAGTTGGGTTATAATTGATTAAATCAACTCCTAATACAATACTAGTCTGCATTCTATCACTGAAAATGGATGGAAAACAAAGATGATAGAATTTGAACACAGAAGCTAAAGGGATGTTAGTAAACACTGGAGAAGAATTGTAATTCATTATATATATATATATATATATATATATATATATATATATATAAATACCAGCAGCTAAGCCCGATTTCACCTGGTCGGTTTGGAAGATGTGGCTGTAAAATCTGCTCTGTGTAAGCATTCAACTTGTTTTGGCATGCATATGTTAAAAAACAATTTTAGAAGGACTTTTTTTCTGTCAAAACGCTAAAAATAACTGACCAAAAAAAAAAAAAAAAAACAACCAAGATTCAACTAAATCAAAAAATAAACCCAAATACTAAGCCGAACAAAGATGAACCATCCCACTTCCACACACAAGCACATAAATATATTTATCTAATGTAGGCACAAAGCCTGAAATTAGGGGATGGAGGGGGGGCTTGTTTATTACATCAACCCCATTGCATAACTGGTACTTATTTTACCAACCCCCACAAGGATGAAAGGCAAAGTCAACCCCGGCAGCATTTGAACTCAGAACATAAAGGCAGATGAAATTCTGCTAAACATTTTGTTTGGCATAGTAACATTTCTGCCAGCTCACAATCTTACACATGTGCATTAATACTATATGTATACACTTTGAACTGCATAGTAAAGTGCTTTTTACTTTTACTATAATTTGTAGTCTAGGTCAATACCACATGTCACATCGTATTTAAAGTAATTTTTTTTTTTAATAATTTCTATATATTTTTGGTGGTTTTCTGTATTATATTTTGATATGACTTTATTGAGACAGGTAGTCTTATTCCAGTATCACACAGTACTATAGACATGTGAATAGAACTTTGAAATATATGATACCATATTTGATAAGAACTTCCATTAAAACAGTTTCAGTGTTTCTATCTGTATATATAAATGTATGTACTGTACACACATATACATGCACACACAGAACACTATAATGGTAATTATGGTCTACACAGGGACTGTAATACACAGAATGAAGAGTGTTCAAGACTACATAAGGACTATAATATAAATGACCAAAAGTTTTGCAAAATAAGCTTCAGGAAAGTAGAGGTCAAATCAACATAAATCAGAGATCAAATCAACTTCATATTCACCAAACAGTGAGATAGAGACAAACAGCTGTGAATATTCAGTTTCTTCCTCCAGGAGAAGAATATTCTCTTCAACATAGGCTTAAGATTAATGACAAGGTTAAGAACTACAGAAACCTGTAGACACAATTTGGAGAAGGAGCATATGGAAGCTGAAAATACTCCAGCCAGATGTAGGCCCATAGAAATACATAGTTACAGATATGTTGTGAAGAAAGATGCAAAAGTGACCTATTACACAGAAGACAAATGAAAGTGTCTACAAGACAATTTGCTGCATGTTACAAACCAAATGTGTGGATGGAGCGGGTTCCATCCCATCATGAAGTGACCTGAAAGTGAAGAGACAAGCTACAAAATAATGCGAGTAGTAAGGAACAATGTAAGGTAACTAGAAGGCGCAGGAGTGGCTGTGTGGTAAGTAGCTTGTTTACCAACCACATGGTTCCGGGTTCAGTCCCACTGCATGGCACCTTGGGCAAGTGTCTTCTACTATAGCCTCGGGCCGACCAAAGCCTTGTGAGTGGTTTTGCTAGACGGAAACTGAAAGAAGCCCGTCGTATATATATGTATATATATATATATGCGTGTGTGTGTTTGTGTGTCTGTGTTTGTCCCCCTAGCATTGCTTGACAACCGATGCTGGTGTGTTTATGTCCCCGTTACTTAGCGGTTCGGCAAAAGAGACCGATAGGATAAGTACTGGGCTTACAAAAGAATAAGTCCCTGGGTCGAGTTGCTTGATTAAAGGCGGTGCTAAAGCATGGCCACAGTCAAATGACTGAAAAGAGTAAAAGAGTAAAGAGAGAAAGAGAAGGGCTCATAGAAAATTTACATCAGATGAGTTTAGTAAAGAGAAAAATATAAAGTAAAAGATTTGCCAATGAACTGTGAAGGGAAGATATATGCAAGGCATTCTGAATTACAAAGCAATGTGTTGGTATGAATCAGGACATTGTAGGTGCAAAACATATATGAAATTACATAGGACAATTGCCTTCATAGATGTTGAGAAGAAATGCTACTAAGAGTGAGAGGTGAAGAACAAGACGACTTGAAGTAGACCCAACATATGACTTAATACTGAAATTAGCAGCTATATGTTTGAAATGGGCATTAGGAACATAAAAGCTTGGAAAGCAGGTGTTCAATCTGGAATAGCCGTGGAGATGTTTAAAATATTTGCTGAAGTAGGACATGCACTAATCATTTGCTTATTCAACCAAATAATACAGTAAAGAGGCATTCCCAATAACCAGTGTAATAGTATTATTAGAAGCTGCTATATCTATATAAGCGATGCTTTGCAAAGAGGAAGTACGGAAAAATCAAACTGAACCATGCTGGTCCAGTTATAACATAAAGAGTTATAACACGTTTTGGAAGAAAATTAGTTGATATGTGATGCAATTAAAGTTTGTGTAAGGGAAGGATACCACTGCTTCTTTCTTTCCTAGTGAGACAGCCACAAATTTTCTCTGTAAAGATCAGACAATTAGTCCTAACTTGCCAGGCATACGGTGTACTCAGTGTAAACCAAGGGTGAACAACAAATACAGTGAGACCCAAGCAAACTTGCAGAAATGACTTTGTAATTAGTGGTTACACAAGAGTAGTTAACAGCAAGAGCACATATAAAAATAAAGCCTTTCAAATGCTTAGATAGCTCTCTAGAAATAGTTGATAGTGTCTGTTAATATAAAAAACATAATTAGCAGGGAAACAATGTGTTTTAGAAGCACAGATGCCAGAGTAAGAACAGGGTAGGAAAATTTCAAAGAAACAATACCTCTATTAGCTACAAATGTGATTTTCTCTCTCAAGGGAGGGTAGACAGTATGATGTGTTTGTATGGAGAGTAATACTGCACTGTAGAGAAACACTGGTATTGAATGAAGAAGTGTAAAGGAGTGAAATAAATGAAGCAGGTGTATATCACTAGTGTATAATGTTTGTGTGTGAGAATGATAGGTCAAGTGAGCTGTGAGAAAAATTGGGTATAAGAGCAATCAGTATGCAAGAAGGACAACTGATTTAGTATAGATACCTGATGCATGTGGAGGATGACATTTAGGTACAGGAGTGCTAAGCAACTTAAATCACAGGAGCAAAGGAAGACAGGCAAAGAACAGTGAAAGCTCACTGCAGGAAGTAAAGACTTACACAGGAGATAACAAAAGACCATAACAAGTGGCAAGAAGTTCTGCTATAGAAACAGCATACAACTGATAGCAGCATGAAAGAACAGATAGGAAAGCTGGAAGAACAGAAGAAATACTCTAAAACAATAAAATTGAAAAGCACAATTCATCTCTCTCCCTCTACACACACACACAGAGGTTTTGTCAGATTATGAGAATACTGTCACCTAAGAAAGTGAATACATAAAGAGAAGAATCGTATCAAAATTTAGAGTTAAGATTAATGAGTTTAAGAATTCTTCAAGCAATATTAGTAGTTCTTATATGTATATACTCTTTACTCTTTCACTTGATTCAGTCATGTGACTGTGGCCATGCTGGAGCACCGCCTTTAGTTGATCAAATCTACCCCAGGACTTATTCTTTGTAAGCCTAGTACTTATTTTATTGGTCTCTTTTTGCCAAACCGCTAAGTTACGGGGACGTTACGGGGACGTATACATATCAGAATCGGTTGTCAAGCGATGTTGGGGGGACAAACACAGACACACAAACACGCACATACACATATATACGACGAGCTTCTTTCAGTTTCCATCTACCAAATCCACTCACAAGTCTTTGGTCGGCCCGAGGCTATAGTAGAAGACACTTACCCAAGGTGCCATGCAGTGGGCCTGAACTCGGAACCATGTGGTTCGTAAGCAAGCTACTTACCACACAGCTACTCCTGCGCCTATGTATATGTATATAAACGTAAGTGTACATATTACTATTTGCAAGAATGTATGCATTTATAAGTGAAAATGCATTGGCGTACATTTATTGGTAAGATCATGTACAGATGCCTGTTTATAGTAGTAAGAATATCTGCATGTTATGTGTGTAAATATGCACCCAGCGGTAAGGGATTACGTAGTTTATGTAGACTGCAAATTATTTTCTCGAAAAGCTAAGATGACTGATTGGAAATCCATTATGAGTGAGTATTCACTCCAGTCTGATAACTGAAGTAGTTAGAAATGACCAAAATACTTCCATGCATTTAATCTGGCTTATAGGTTCTAATTACAGTGTTTAGCTTTTAATAGGTGAGTTAGCTTACTGTCTTTTTGGCATCACTATGATTATCATCCAGTAATATTGGTAATATAACTCCCATTTTCTTGTATGGACTGAATAGTTTCTACTTATCGGCTATTCCATTAATTCTTGATAGTCTATTGCTATTTACATGCATATCATCATCATCATCATCATGTATCATTTGTTTAGTATTCATCTTTCAATAGTGACATGTTCGTACATATGCAAATTACAATATTTTTCTATATGCCTCAATCTTTAATCATCCTATTCATGAAACTCAGCATTCTGAGGCCCTATTTACGGAACATTCAGTTTTACTTGAATATACAAATTTATGAGAGAAAGAAATTAGAAATTTGAATTATATTCCTAAATGTGCTTATCATGAGTTGTTACAGAAAAGATAATTATTTATTCGATCGTGGCCGTCTGCCAGCCCCATCTGGCACCTGTGCCGGTGGCATGTAAAAAGCACCCACTACACTCACGGAGTGGTTGGCGTTAGGAAGGGCATCCAGCTGTAGAAACACTGCCAGATCAGACTGGGCTTGGTGCAGCCTTCTGGCTTCCCAGACCCCAGTGGAACCGTCCAACCCATGCTAGCATGGAAAGCGGATGCTAAATGATGATGATGATAAAAAAATATTAATACAGATATAATACACTTTTCTGATTTAACCTTGTCTTGTTTCTAAAATACTTATGAATGGGATGTTCTTTGCTGCAATCAGATACTTCAGCTTAAATTGAACTTATTCAGACATCTGAATTTACAAAGACACTTTACTGCACCATAGAATCAACCACTATGATAATGAAGATGGTGACAGCATCTCTTATTTAATATTAGAGAAAAGGAAATGTGATGCTTCCATACCTTTCTTAAAATTACAAGATAATGTAGATAACATTGATTGTTTCAAAACATTATCTGCCTGCCTACCTACATACCTATCTATCTAGCTACACACAGATGCAAATATACAAAGGAAGACAGGCAGACAGATACATATTTTGTATTAATAGCTCTGTTCAGAAGAAATAGGAGGAAAAAAAGTGACTTTCTGTTTACCTAGACATGAAATTGCATAACTAGTCCATATCTCATTGTATGCTAACTTCTTGATGCATAATTAATGATAGAATCAGAGTTGCAAGTTAGGTAAGCTAAGTCTTAAATATAATATATAATAATTGTAATAGTAATAGTCTATGGCAACTGTCTTGAGAGACAGTGGAGTTTTGCCTCACTGATTAATTAAGATTCAGGTTGTACCCCAACAGCTGATGGGCAAGTGATTTCTCTATTCTTGTTGCCTCTTTCCCCAGTTGAATACAAGTGATACCTCTAAGGTGTGAACTTAGTCTCTTTGAAAGGCTTTCTTGAGTTACCCAGAAATCAAAAACATTTTTTGAGGCTCATTAATGAACTCCTGATTAGCATGTTTGGTACCAATTTGGTTGCAGGAATTAATAAAGTATAAAGGAATCTACTCTTGGTTTATGATAAGGTTTACTACCTTACCCTTGTCTCACAAGGTGTAAGGCTTTTAGCTGGGTATCTAACCTGGGACAGTGTCTCATATATGGTACCCTCAGCAAAAGCCAGATAATCTCTGGACTTATTTCATGCAGGATTATCATGCATCAAAGAAGTGGCCGAGGTACTACCCACTCTTTTATAAAATAATTAGTGTATGTTAGTAACATTTTTGTGACATATTACAAGTACTTATTTCATGAAAGTTAAAATCAACTTAAGATTTGAATAACATTGTAGGGAGATAGCATGCTACTGTTTCTGCCCTGTCTACTTAGCTGTCATTAATATTGGCAGTACTAATGATAAGAATAACAGCATTCTCATAATTAACTATAAGTCATTAGAAAGAGTGGGAGGACTATTTAAATTTATGGCATTCACTTTATATCAATCACTACAACTCCTAATTCTCAGTGGTACTAGTTCAAAAACAGCAATACCATAAATAGCAATAAAAATATTCGTATAGCCATACAGTCAGTGATTGTAATCATGAATGCAAACACATGTACACACACACGACTGCATATATATATATATATATACATGTGTGTGTGCTTATATATGTCTTATGTATATATAAAACACACACAAGTACATATATACTGATTTTCTTTAGTTGGACAGTTTTGAAGCTGTCGTTCCAAAAGTTTGGGTTATAAGGGGTGTCTTAAAAATTAATTGATTCCATTAGCTGGTAAGTGATGACTGACACACACTTTAGCACTTCAAAATATGGAAATAAATTTTCATTAGTCAATGATTTATTTACACCAAAGAAAAAAAAAATCCTTATTTAAATGTACTGAACCAAAATATCCTTTGAACAGTAGTAACATTTCAGAAAATTATGCCTGCTTTCAAGTAAAGATTGTGCATAAAAGTGATGACATTCAGTTTGCTAATGACTAGATAACATCAACACAAGCAAAGTAGATACATTTCTTGAAGGATGTGTCACGTCAAAGAACAACATCCATTATACATGTTGTTTTGTATTAGTACATTAAAAAAACTCAAATATAGATACATCCAAAGTGATTTAAAAAATGTTACCATTTAAGTGCTTACATCTGTTTACGGCTATTGTAAAGAAATAGTTCTCTGGTAAAGAGATTCTTCCTGTCAAAGGGTCTCCTTTAGACAATTGCAGTGTCTTTACATTTCTTTTCTGCTTTGCTTCCTTTTATTTTGATACAGGTAGTAGAAAAGGACACACAAAACAAGGTACACAGTTTATGATATTAGTTTAAAGCTAGAAAGAAGTTTGGGGCAGTGGCTCTTCTTCAAAGAAAAGCAGAGAAGAAAATCAGAAATATAAGTAATGAAAAAACAGGAAGAGAAAAAATAATCCCATTGAACGATATTACAGAATTAGTCAAAGAGGTATGGACATGTGTGTGTGTGTATTTATGTTTGTATGGGGATGGTGTGAGTTCAAATAGGTGTGTGGGTGTGCATGCATTGCTATATGGAATCAATGGTGAATGGAAGAAAGTGAAGAAATTAGATTTCACTAAAGAGAAGCTTAAAGGGAGACAATGGGTTGGAGTCAGTAGTTATTTGGTAAAGAGAAGTATATTTAAATGTGGATATAGAACTACAGAAACAGGCTTAATGTGTATGGTGTACACATTCATGTGCACATAGGGCTATGTGTATGTGTAGGGTAGTGTACATATGTATGTGGGTAATGGAGGGTGTATTCATAAATGTTGTCTGTATATGTTTTTGTAGGTTTCCTTGTATGTTCCTTGTATGTTCTGGAAGTGCACTGCAGTGAGTGTGTGCATCTGTAGTGCAATTTGCGTATGCTGTATTTGTTCAAATAGGTGTGTATGTGTGCATATGTGTAAGTGCATGTAGTGTGTTGCTGTGCAGCAATATAGTGGATGGAAATGAGGTGGCGTTTATATGTAGGGAACAGAAATGTAATAGTGTGTATTTATTGCTGTTGGAGGCGCAATGGCCTAGTGGTTAGGGCAGCGGACTTGCGGTCGTAGGATTGCGGTTTCGATTCCCAGACCGGGCGTTGTGAGTTTTTATTGAGCGAAAACACCTAAAGCTCCACGAGGCTCCGGCAGGGGATGGTGGTGATCCCTGCTGTACTCTTTCACCACAACTTTCTCTCACTCTTTCTTCCTGTTTCTGTTGTACCTGTATTTCAAAGGGCCGGCCTTGTCACTCTCTGTGTCACGCTGAATATCCCCGAGAACTACGTTAAGGATACACGTGTCTGTGGAGTGCTCAGCCACTTACACGTTAATTTCATGAGCAGGCTGTTCCGTTGGTCGGATCAACCGGAACCCTCATCGTCGTAACCGACGGAGTGCTTCCATTCCATTTATTGCTGTTATAAATGGAACATCTTGGCATGTGTATCTGTGTTGTGTAGAAGTATGAATATAGATAGATATAGCAAGAGGAAAGCGAAGCAGTTGTTTAGCCCATGTGAGGGAACTGTTTGAAAGGGAAAAATAAGTTTTACGGAGATGTACTCGCATAGCAAGTGATTTGATCTGAGATCGTGTGCTGGAACAAAAACAATTGCCGCGCGGAAGGTGTTTGTAAGCCATTTAAGAAACACACAAAAGCCGTTCGATTCACTTCAACATTTAAGTTTAATTTGTCAAAATATTTTCGTCGCTTTAAGACTGCGACCTGTTCACTGACAAAAATCCGTGCTGCATCTTGGATTTTTGTCAGTGAACAGGTCGCGGATTTTAGCAACGAAAATATTTTGACAAATTAAACTTAAATGTTGAAGTGAATCGAACGGCTTTTGTGTGTTTCTTAAATGGTTCGAAAAATAAGTTGTTAATGTTGTAAGCATGATAGGGGAAAATCATGGTTGTAGAGGAATACAAATGACAGAGAAGTACCAAGAGGTACAGTTAATGTGTGGAAGCGACAATCTACAGATGTTCCACCTTGAAGGTATCCTGAACCAATCAATTCGTCTCCTTAAGTACCCGCACCTACATGCAGCAGGCCTCAACCAGATTTGTAACAAAAGGTTGTAGCAAAATATACAGTCAGCTTCAGAACAAAAGATAGTTGCACAGGTGAACTGATCTGTTATGTGGCAGAAGACATTGGGTCTTCTTTGGATGGTAGTATTTAGCATGAATGAATAAATGGATGGAAGCACTCCGTCTGAATAAATATGGCTGTAGAAATAGGAATAGACAAAGAATTCAGACTGAAAGTGTGGAAAACAGGAGGAATTGCAGACCAGTAAGCTGAGATGAAGCATTCAGGTCAGAGATAAAAAGTAATGGGAGTCTAAATAGATGAGTTGGAGGTGCAGCTAGATGTTGAACTTGAAAGATAATATCAGTAGGAAAGAGAAATGAAATGAGAAGGCAATTGGTGGTGGGGCAGACATATGGTAACAAAGTCAGGTGTAATTTATAAAATATTGCAAGCATGGACTTAGGCATAATCTTCAAGAATAATCAACAGACCAAGCATTAAGACAAGGCATCAAAATCAGAATTGTCGCTAATGGCTAAAGACGTGGAGGAATCAGTAGGGAATGGCAAATTTGGTGTGGTGCATAATTCCTGAAAAAATGGCTGGATGGTTATGACTTGAATGCCTTTGATGAGTCTAATCAATTAGGGATAATTTAAGAAAATGCGTGAGCACTGCATGGAGAATTAAATAAATTAATTATTAGCTAGTTAGATGAAATGATATTGCAAATAACCATGATCACAAAATAGGAAGAAATATGTAAATGATTTTATTTCTAACTGATTGATCAGAAAATGAAATTTATCTTCCAAGTCTGTTTAAATTATTTTGAAATTGATTGATTCTGTTCTCGCAATTTAATAAGTCTGTTATTGTAGGCGTACAATAAATGTGAATACATTAGACAGTAAAATTCGAACCCAAAGAATTTATTGAAATGATTACAACTACTAAAACATTTTGTTTGATTATTACGAATTAATATTTACCCTAAAAGAAAACATTTCAATGTATTAGTATAGTGGTAAGAATCCCCGCCTGTCACGCGGGAGACCGGGGTTCAATTCCCCGCCGGGGAGGCTAACAAATTATCCGTGCCGGTGGCACGTAAAAAGCACCCACTACACTCATGGAGTGGTTGGCGTTAGGAAGGGCATCCAGCCGTAGAAACATTGCCAGATCAGACTGGGCCTGGTGCAGCCTTCAGGCTTCCCAGACCCCAGTTGCACCGTCCAACCCATGCCAGCATGGAAAGCGGACGCTAAACGATGATGATGATGATGATGATGATGTATTATGTGTTATAAAGCTAATTTTAGTGACTATTATATTATTTTGTGAAGCATTATCTTCAGCATGATTCTAGAATTCGATTACCATGGCTTATATATTTATATAATGTTCATATCTCTATATAAGAAGTTGTTTCTTCATTAAAGAATTATTCCAAAGTCTTTAACCTCTTCCAATAACAAATAAAAGGTAGATTACAGGACTGAATTCCTTAGAAATGAATGAATGGTTGACTTATAGACTTACTGTGCCTATATTTAACCTTATATAATAATGCAACTAAAGAATGAAATACAGGAAGAAGGTGAAATTGAGATCAGAGTATGAAGGATATGATCAGCAATTGTTCACTAGCAGATAAATTATAGATTATATTTATTGAGGGTAGGGAATAAGAGCAGGTCAAATCACTGCAGATGCAATAAATATAATTTTACAAGGTAAATAATTTACAAAGATGAGAATTTACATGTAATAATAGTTTAATAAGGAACGCTTACGCAACTAAGATATAACTATACAAAACTGAAGACTCGGTGTAGTGCATATTGAAGTAATCTTTTAACTATGGAATGTTAAAGGGCACTTCAACTTAATAAAGTTGTAGGGCATCTTGTCTCTATGACCACTTTCATCTAACTGCCTAGCAATATAACTTGCTCTACATCCATACATATATATATATATATATGCATGTGTGTGTATGCATGTATCATCATCATCTTTTAAACATCAATGTTCCTATTGGCATGGGTTGAACAGTATAGCAAGCTATAATGGGTTCAAGGACTGCATTGTGCTTCACTGTCTACTTTGGTATGATCTCTTTGTCTGGTTGCCATTCCTAATACCAACCACCTTACTATATGCACTGAGGGCTTTTCCAAAGAAGCAGCATTAGAGAGGTTGCCATGTAGCTTGCAGGAATATGAAATTCAAAATTGCCAGGAGATGAAGGGTTTAATTATGATAGAAGGAGCAAGACTAGAACAAGTTTCTCGCAGTAGAAGTGCTACATGTCTTACTCGCATTTTAGAAAGGGGGGATTCTGACATGTAATTCTGAAAGAAAATTAGTTGCAATACCTGTTTAACAATCAAGGTTTTCCTATCAAGATTATGAAAATAAAAATACCATTATCACTCTGAGAAAGAATCCTCTGTAATAATAATAATAATCATCATCATCATCATCATCACAATCATGATCATAATCATCATCATTATTTAGTTTCCCATACAGATGACATGATCTAGTGAGCTACAGGGTTGTATTAACACCCAATGTCAGTATTGGCATGGTTTTTTACGGTTGGATACCCTTCCTAATGTCAAACCCTTTACAATGTGTACTGGGTACTTTTATCATGCATCTGGTACTAGAGAATTGACCAAGTAACTTGCAAGACAGAAAAAGAACAGGGCAAAAGCACCTTCTTGTCTAAGTTAGGGAAGCAACCAAATACATATTAACATCTACTGTTTCCATTAATTCGTAAATAACTTGTTCACATTAATACATGCAGCAATTATTTACAAAATACATGTGCTGGCACAGGTGCCAGATGAGGCTGGCAGATCGTGGCTGTCTGCCAGCCTCGTCTGGCACCTGTGCCGGTGGCACGTAAAAAGCACCCACTACACTCTCAGAGTGGTTGGCGTTAGGAAGGGCATCCAGCTGTAGAAACACTGCCAGATCAGACTGGGCCTGGTGCAGCCTTCTTGAACTGTCCAACCCATGCTAGCATGGAAAACGGACGTTAAATGATGATGATGATGATGATGACACTAATTATATTTTAGATATTGATATGGGCTTCAGTTCTAAAATGAAACATGTTTGTATATTTACAATGAGGAATCTTTCATTTCTACACTTAGACTTTTGAGAATAAACAATATCTGTTATATGTTTTATTCCAGGTATTGCATTGTGTGGCTCTTCAAGATTCATTGTGTCAAGTAAAACATAAATTATCTCCTTGAATGTAACAGCTTAGAGATAAGCTTTCTACCAATGAATTATTACGATTTATCCACTCAATTCTGCAAAATAACTAGAAATGTCTCAAAGAGTTAAAATGATTAAAAAGGTGATTATTCAATCCATTTTACATGCACATTCATCTGGTAGTTAAACAAAAAAAAAAAAAAAAACCTTCTATGTGAAAAGTTACCATTTGGTATATCTGAGAGGCAAGTCCCATTAATCTAACATGTCTTAGCCTCCAAGTCTTTCAGTAAGTCAGTGTTTTGATTTATAATCACAGTGGCTGATGCATTTCAGTAGATTCAAATAGCAAAAGTAAACTTATATTAAAGCTACTGAGTAAATTAAATGATATTAACAGAGATACAATTATTTTTTGAACACTGTGAATTTAGAGTAAAGATTTTTGCCAGCATGACATGACAGTCCTGGTTTAGGACGAATGTTGCTGTAATTTAGCCCCAGGAGACATCGTCTCCAGCTGGCTATACGACACGATCTGTGTCCTTATATTTTCAAACAAGGGAATCTAGCACCCCCACTCAGTTTAAAACAATATTTGTGTATCGCGATTTCCAGGTTATTTCCTTTCATCAGCACAGAATAATTGTTCGGCTAGAGGTGGCGCTGCCAAATTCGCATTCAAAATATATAGTTTTCAAAGTAATAACTAGTCACTAATCAATAAATTGAATTGTGAATTTAGTCAAAAGCAGGTAATTTTGAAGTAAAAGACTTGAAGAATTATAGCATTAAAATAGCGATTTGTGTACCACTGGAAGGCATGATGTTGTGGTGTTAGTTTGAGTGATCTCTTCAAAGATATGGTGTGTTAAAGACACAATTTTATATCAAAGTGAGGCAGATATCATCTCAGCAAGTGACTCATGAAAACACTAGATATGTTTCAGCCTTGTTGGGTCTTATCAATGACATGTACCTTGCTGTTATGTACCTAGTTGAAATGTGTCCTCTTTGATATTCAATGAACTGAATATTCACTGATATTGTAGAAAGCTTGTCAGGCTGAATAAAATTGGTGAATATACACTATTGTTATATGTGATGTGGATTTTGTCTGAAATAAAAATCTGTTGATAGATGTATTGAAAGCACAATATATATTGAAATGAGTTGAACATTGTCCCAACAGTGATTCGCAAGAATGTCACATGTGTTTTGGCTTTCTTGAGCATTGTAAATAATGTAAACTTATTTGTGCACCAAGTTTCATTCAGCCAAGCCAGTGTGTCATTGACAAGGCCAAAAAAGGTCACAATATGTCAAACATTCTTGTGAGTTACTGCTGGGGTAATGCTCACCTTGCTCCAATATATACTGTGTTTTTAACACAACGTGTACAAAGAGATCTTTCTCTTGGACAAAACCACAAAGTCATTTTAATGGTGAATATACATTAGGTACGGTACACAGATGACAGTCTTAATTTAATACAGTTTCAATTGTGTACACTGAGCATATCATTATACTAACAGTTAACAATCAACTTAGATAAGATAAAATTTCTAGCTTTATCATATAAAAGTAATGAAAGCTATTTTCCTCTTTGGTAGTTTTGCATTGGGGAAATTGTAGCATCAAATCATTGCTCTGAAAAACGACCACTAAAGAGTTCAATGATTTGCCTACATAAGTGTTTGAAAGTCATAAGCATTATACGTTGTAAACAAGATGTCTTGGTCTGAAAGTTTAGTACACATTCTGCTGTAAAACAGCATCAGGATATCAATTCTACAAACAGAAAATATCTACAATACATAGGAGTGGCTGTGTGGTAAGTAGCTTGCTTTCCAACCACATGGTTCTGGGTTCAGTCCCACTGCGTGGCACCTTGGGCAAGTGTCTTCTACTATAGCCTCGGGCTGACCAAAGCCTTGTGAGTGGATTTGGTGGACGGAAACTGAAAGAAGCCCATCGTATATATGCATATATATCTGTGTGTGTTTGTGTGTCTGTGATTGTCTCCCCAACATCGCTTGACAACCAACGCTGGTGTATTTACGTCCCCGTAACTTAGCAGTTCAGCAAAAGAGACCGATAGAATAAGTACTAGGCAAACAAAGAATAAGTCCTGGGGGTCAATTTCCTCGACTAAAGGCGATGCTCCAGCATGGCCGCAGTCAAATGACTGAAACAAGTAAAAGTGTATTCCAAGTAAGAATTCAACCTTTCTCTATACTTCCACCAGTAAAGGGTCATACATAGATATTGCTTTCTTTCCTGACAAAAAAATAGAGTCTAATAATAATAAGTTGAAATTCTGTCTTTACCATACACATTTTGAATCAGATCATATAATTTATTTATAGATTTTCTTTTCTAAATCATATCAATAAGCTAAATTATCAGACCAAATTAAACCAATGACTCGGCTATATATCTTGTTTATATCTGAAATTCTCAGTATACATTAAAATGTTTATAAATATGTTTGATAAAATAAATCATAAAAATACAGTTTTTCATTCAATCACTGTAAAATTTAACTCTCAAATCTTCCAATTAATAAATTCTCAATAACATAACTACAGGCACATATATCATAACTTTTAATAATGCTGAATTTTATGGTTATCTGTGTTCATTGACAGTTTTTGGTGTCATCAGTGGTGACATTGATAACATCGTTGTCATCGTAATCATTTCCTGTGTTTTTCAATGCTAGCACTGGCTGGTGGGTCTCAAGAAACCATGTCACTTGTCACTGTTTACTTATCCGATACACAGAGCAACAAAGAAAACCAGCCTAGTTTGTTGTGACAACCACATACTTTTGATCCAGCCATAAGCATCAGAGAAGCTATCTATGAAACGATTAAGAGTTCATTCCACCCTACATCAATTCTTATTCTGAGTTACTGCCCTCCTAGACGAGTAACCTATAATGTGGATCGTTAAGTACGTGTCTGTCTATGACTGGATGCTTATTCTATCACTAACCAGCTAACAGAAAGTATAGGGTGCATTTTATCATGCCACTAGTACTAGAGGGGCTCTATGAGGCAAGATTAGAGAATCTTCTCAATCCTTTATCTGTTCTTATACAACATTACCAACTTCAAAGGCGGCAAACTGGCAGAAAAGTTAGAACACTGGGTGAAATGCTTAGCAGTATTTCATCTGTCTTTACGTTCTGAGTTCAAATTCCACTGAGGTCGACTTTGCCTTTCATCCTTTCGGGGTCGATTAAATAAGTACCAGTTACACACTGGGGTCGATATAATCGACTTAATCCGTTTGTCTGTCCTTGTTTGTTCCCTCTGTGTTTAGCCCCTTGTGGGTAGTAAAGAAATAGGTATTTCGTCTGTCTTTACGTTCTGTGTTCAAATTCTGCCGAGGTTAACTTTGCTTTTCATCCTTTTGGGGTCGATAAATTAAGTACCAGTTGCATAGTAGGGTCACTCTAATTGACTGGCCCCTTCCTCCAAAATTTCAGGCCTTGTGCCTAGAGTAGAAAAGAATATTACCAACTTCCAAAACAGGTAGCTTACAATGTGGCTTGTAGAGACCATATTTCATTCATATGGTTTATTTCTATTTGAAAAAATGAGTGGACACTTTTCTGAATACTGTATTATGGCTTTATGTGTTTCTTTTTACCTGAATATGCTAGAACATATGCCATTATATGTCAAACAGAGCAACAAAGTCACAAGTCTCCTACACATAACTGGAACCCTTGACATTTTTGTAAAATGTAAATCAGCTGTAACTTCTAGAATAAATGTAAGGATGCAGAGATGCAGAGTTTTAAAATATGAGCCAAAATGGCTATTACTGTGTAGTTGACAAGTATATTAATAACTGAATAAAGTAACTAGACTCCTATTATTTGGAACAGGCTATTTTTAAAACACACCTGAAACTATTGCCACCATCACTACAAGTACTAATACTATTAAATATTGAGAGTTAGAACCCTGCTGACGGTAGGAACTTAGTTCTTTCTCAAGTAAAACACAGAATAGTTGTCAAAAAGAAACCATTAAATGAATATTATTCTAAAATGTTGTGTTTTGTACATAACTGCTATTCTTGTAACATACAATTTAAGAGAGAAGTAAGAACAAGCAAATTCAAATGTTTCCCAAAAACTTCAGTGTATCTAAATGAAAAACAAGCTATATTATTCAACCACAGTTGTTAAATGAGAAAAAGAGAGAAAAAAATGACGAGCAACCAATGTGATTTCAGAGAAGGGGACAGGGTAGGCAAGTTTGCCAAAAATCCATCTTTAAACATTTGGAGTTGCTCAAATATGGAAAAATGTAAGAGGAAGAAAAGAGAAAAGAAAAGGAATATAAAACACTAATATTTTCTAAATATCGTTTAGAAGATTTTTTTCTCTTTTTACTCTGGGATGCTATTTTTTTTACAGATATACTTTGAATTCAATAAGCTATTTTTTTTTAATAATCGTATGATTTTTTTTTTCCTTATACAATACTTCTACTGCTTTTGTCAATTTTGCAGTTTCTGTATTGTCCTGAAGCTGCTGTTGCCAGTCCAGTAGTTTTGGGGTTAAGTAGAGAAAATATGTGTTATTTGAAACAATATGATTCATTGCTTTAAGCAAGATCTAAATTTGCAGTGGAAACAACAAAATTCAGGATTGTTCCACTAAAGAACCTCCAGATGTGTCAGTAAAAATAAGAATATAAACAAATGGTTACACGTTTATACATTCCCATGGTGAATCAGTACAATGGTTTTTTTTGTTTTTTTTTTTACAAAACCCCACAAAAATAAATAAATAAATACACATGCTGCAAAACAATCCTCTTGACAAAAGTCCTTCACTGAAAGACAAAATACTCAGTTGCAACTTTCAAGAAAATTACAAACTACATTTGCTGATGTTGGCCGCTGTCATCAACACTGCCATGACCACCACCACCCAACAACAATTATACCTAATTCTGAGCAATTTTAAACTATCGTTACATTAGTGACAATAGATTAATGTGAAGAAAGAAAGACGTCTGTCAGTGTATCTCTGTATGTAGACATGTATTCCTCTACTCATCAATCATAACGGTGACTGTTTATCTTTATTAATAAGTAATACATGATGTCTGCCCAAGAAAACATTAGAAATACATGAATCTTTCTCTATTTCTCTATTATTTATTTCTCCATTCTGTTAGACTGCCATTACAATGTCTTCAAGTTTTTTTTTTTTCATGTAAACTATGTGGTGAATCATGAGAAATTTTATCTATAATTCTGATATACACTTGTGCTCTATGAATATGTCTGCTGGAGCATATAACTCATGTAAGAATATATTTCGTCATTATGCTTTGAGAGTTAAAATTAATAATGAAAAGTGTGAGATATGAAATAAGAGATAGTTTACATCAAATACATAAATAAACATATATATATGTTATTCAGAGTTACTGCACTCATAGAGTGGTCAGAGACCATGCTTCACTCTTACAGTCTATTTTACGGCATAGTTTCTATACTTGGATGCGCTTCTATACCAGTGAATTTACAGACTGTATTTGAGTGCATTTAATCATAGCCCCATCAGAATAGAGATTATCTTGTATATGTAAGCATAGAACAATATATGTTACATGAATATGTTAAATATATGTTAAATCGTGGCCGATGCCAGCACCACCTCGACTGGCTTCCGTGTCGGTGGCACGTAAAAAGCACCATCCGAATCGTGGCCGAAGCCAGTGCCGCCTCGACTGGCTTCCATGCAGGTCGCACGTAAAATGCACCAATCTGACCGTGGCCGATGCCAGCCTCACCTGGCACCAGTGCAGGTGGCACGTAAAAAGCACCCACTACACTCATGGAGTGGTTGGCGTTAGGAAGGGCATCCAGCTGTAGAAACATTGCCAGATAAGACCGTAGCCTGGTGCAGCCTTCTAGCTTCCCAAATCCCCGGTCGAACCGTCCAACCCATGCTAGCATGGAGAACGGACGTTAAACAATGATGATGATGATGATGATGAAGTAGCAATGCTAGCTGTGATATATATATATATATATATATATATTTATAGTTGACAATTGTCGTATACTGTCAACTCAATGTGACATTCCCGTAAGGGAATTACACCCCCGCCATTTAGCCCTAGGAAACATCGACGTCTCCTGTCGGCTTTGACACATTTTCTGTGTCCTTATATTTGCAAAGGGGAGGCAATCACCCCCGCAAGCTGGGACAAAGCACCTGAAGACATGTTTCTGAGTCTATTGCTTGTCGTCAGTTCAGGGTAGCCTGCCTCACTCACTGAGATGACTGCAACCTCCTTGCAAATATATCATATTATCAGTAAAATTTATTTACTGATCACCGAAATTAGAAATATTGAATTTCTAAGTGTCTCAGAGAGACATGAGCGGTGGTAGAGCGATATAGTGGTCGTATATATATTTGTAAAACAAGAATGTGAGTAGAAGGGATCAACTAAATATAAGCACACATGCATACACAATCATATATATTTCGCTGGGCGAAATGCATAGCCGTATTTCGTCTGCCGTTACGTTCTGAGTTCAAATTCCGCTGAGGTCGACTTTGCCTTTCATCCTTTCGGGGTCGATAAATTAAGTACCAGTTACGCACTGGGGTTGATGTAATCGACTTAATCCCTTTGTCTGTCCTTGTTTGTCCTCTCTATGTTTAGCTCTTTGCAGGCAATAAAGAAATTAAAATATATATATACACACACAGGCATAGTTGTGTGGTAAGAGCTTGCTTCCCAACCACATGGTTCCAGGTTCAGTCTCCCTGCCTGGCACCTTGGGCAAGTGTCTTCTACTATAGCCTCAGGCTAACCAAAGCCTTGTGAGTGGATTTGGTAGATGGAAACTGAAAGAAGCCTGTCTTATATATATTGGTTTTGAGCCAGCTTAGATTTGAATTAAAGATCGTCTACACCTATATATTTTTTCCTTTCCTTATACTTCATCTATTGATTTTGCAAATACTGAATATCTCATCATCATCATCATCATTTAGCGTCCGCTTTCCATGCTAGCATGGGTTGGATGGGTCAACTGGGGTCTGTGAAGCTGGAAGGCTTCATCAGGCCCAGTCAGATCTGGCAGTGTTTCTACGGCTGGATGCCCTTCCTAACGCCAACCACTCTGCGAGTGTAGTGGGTGTTTTTTACGTGCCACCTGCACAGGTGCCAGACAGAGCTGGTGAACGGCCATGAACGGATGGTGCTTTTACGTGTCACCGGCACGGGGCCAGGCGATGCTGGCAACGGACACGAACGGATGGTGCTTTTACATGCCACCGACACGGGGCCAGACAGAGCTGGCAAATGGCCACGAACGGACGGTGCTTTTACGTGTCATCGGCAAGGAGGCCAGCCGAGGCTGGCAACAAACACGAACGGATGGTGCTTTTACGTGCCACCGACACGGTTGCCAGACAGAGCTGGCAAACGGCCACGAACGGACGGTGCTTTTACATGTCACCGGCACGTGGGCCAGCCGAGGCTGGCAATGGACATGAACGGATGGTGCTTTTACGTGCCACTGACATGGGGCCAGACAGAGCTGGCAAACGGCCACGAACGGATGGTGCTTTTACGTGTCACCGGCACGGGGCGAGGCGAGGCTGGCAACGAACACGAACGGATGGTGCTTTTACGTGCCACCGACACGGGAGCCAGACAGAGCTGGCAAACGGCCACGAGCGAATGGTGCTTTTACGTATCACCGACACAGGTGCCAGACGAGGCTGACAGCGGACACGAACGGATGGGTCACTTAACGCCTGCTTTCTGATATATGATTTGATTTTGAGTTCAATTATATATATATATATATATATAATTATATATATTCTTTGCTTGGATTGTAGCAGTAGAATTGGATTCCTGACATCCCTTTGAAGGATTTCGATTCTCACCTCTTTTACATATATATATATATATGTATGTATAAGTTTGTGTGTCTGCGTTCCCCCCCCCCCACCTATTTCTTTACTATCCACAAGGGGCTAAACACAGAGCAGACAAACAAGGACAGACAAACGGATTAAGTCGATTATATCGACCCCAGTGCATAACTGGTACTTAATTTATCGACCCCGAAAGGATGAAAAGCAAAGTCGACCTCGGCAGAATTTGAACTCAGAACGTAGCGGCAGACGAAATACGGTTAAGCATTTTGCCCGGCGTGCTAACGTTTCTGCCAGCTCGCCACCATCAAATTTGTCCCCCCACCATTGCTTGACAACTGATGTTGGTATCCCCGTAATTTGTCACTTCAGCAGAAGAGACCAATAGAATAAGTACTAGGTTTACGAAGAATAAGTCCTGGGACTGATTTGTTCAACTAAAGGCGGTGCTCCAGCATGATCCCCATCAAATGACGGAAACCAGTAAAGGAATAAAAGAATACACGCATGTACATATATACATGCATGCACAACTGGTGTAAAAAGAATCCTTATAGACACCCATAGTCAAATCAATGAATAATTCCGACTGCATATGAACTTATCTGATGAACACTGTGGAGAAGTGACCAGATAGTAAATCTGGCTATATGTGAAAACATAAAGTTATATGTGGACCCAATGCAGGAAGAAGCTATTGCAACCTACAGGTATACAGGTGAAATGGCCATTGAGGATATGAAGGCAGAAAAGCAACTAGACAATCAGAAAAAGTCATGGAGATGCCATAGTATTACATATTGAATACATCACTTTTCAAATTATAGCTAACGGAAATGCTAAAGTAATTTGATTAATGAAAATGTTCTTGCACTACAATTTTCTAAATTGGCAATAAACCAGATATATTGTTAAATGGGGCATTGAAAACTGTGTAGAATATTACATGAAGTATGTTACAAAATTTAACAAAAGTTATTTTCTAATTGGTAGTGTGTTGTTTTTCTTTATGACAACTTAAATATTTGTATCAGTTATTTATTGCATAAAAATTCAGTATAGTCTGAGATATAATTTACATACATGCACTTTATGAATGTGAGTGGTTGTATTTTGAGTTGCAATTACGGGATATCTTTCTGAAGTTTGACAATGAAATTGAAAAGGCAAGCAACACAACATTAAATAAAAGTTTGATAATAAAAACAGCAATAAGAAAATGAAATTGGTCTCATTCTGTAATCTAAACTGAAGTGTTAAGAAGACTAGCAAAATGCAAAACAACAGGAGGTAAAAAAAACAGCTTGTAATGAGATAAACTTAAGATTATCTAAGCCAGATTTTCTCAAGGGGAATTCTGAGCTTATCTGGTTCTTAAGAAAGTGTGTGAATCTTTTACTGCACATTATACTAAAAATAGCAATTGCTGAAAAATCTGAATTAATATAAAAAATATTTGGAAGGTACTAGATTTCTGACATGTAGCATGAACTGTTATAATTTCTGGAAGATTTCAAACAAAATTCTATATTCATGTTATGGTATTGTGGTCGAAAACATCTCACCGAATGTGTTGAATACCCTGCTTTATTTAGTGTTCAGATTAATGTGACAAATGTAATGATTATTTGTTCACGTTATTTTGAATTATTCACGTTCAAGAGGAGTGTCCACAATATTTGTTTGTAACTTTTTTCTTTTTTTTAGATGCAGATTTGAAATTTTGTCAGTGGGTGCTTATATACCAATGTATGTCATGTCCTTGTCTTTAGAAGTACCCTCTATGCACGTTATGCTGTAGTCTACATTTCTAGTTCTACAGTTAAAGCCAGGATTAAATCTTGCCTACTATATAGTTATCATTGGTGCATGTGGTATTCTCAAAGGAGTATATCCTACATAGTTGAGATCTGACAGAGCTCCCTGGTTTTTCAACGATCTTGATGTTGAGTTTGACCTCCTTCAGAGCTTTCCTAAATTTTCAGGGTAGTTCTCCATGGGCTCTGGCCACTGTAAACATCACTCCTTGAAATTTGTAGGCCTTGTACCATATGTTCATGCTGTTTACTTTGTCACAAACTCTCTGTATCATATTACAGAATATCCATTACATATAATGCTATCGTTAGATAGCATAATATGTAATGAAACCAGTGGTACCTGCCCTATAAACAGAAGTAAAGACTGGAACAAGACACAAAGAGTTTGTGACAAAGCAGATAGGGTGAACACATGGTACAAGACTCCCAAATATCAAGGAGTGATGTTTGTAGAGGCCACAGCCCATGGAGAAATACCCCGAAGATTTAGGAAAGCTCTGAAGAAGGCCAAGCTCAACATCAAGATTGTTGAAAAGCCACAGAGCTCCATCAGATCACAACTATGTAGGGCGTACCCCTTTGAGTATACCGCATGCACCAATGAGACCTGTGTAATATGTAAGATTAACCTTGGTATTAACTGTAGAACTAGAGATGTAGTCTACAGCATAAGGTGCATGTAAAGACAAGGACATGACATACATTGGTGAGACATCTAGAAGCATTGTGAAGAGATTAAATGAACATTTGAAACAATATGACAACAAAAACAGTCCTCCATACTCAACCAACATGTCAAAGACCAACATGGAGGCACACTGGGTCGACTTGACATTCACATTTTATCCAAGCACCACATACGGGAGTATGTCCCCATAAATGAAACATCTCCAGTACTAAATAGGAGATATACATAGAATATAATGATACCCCAATACCCATAGTTTATACATATACAGGTAGATTTGTTAGTAGGCTGTTACATAGATGTATATATATAAGTAGGTAAATGGATATGTAAAATAAGGAGATAGATACATAGGTAATACAAACAGACAAGCACACACACATACACAAAAGACTGAAACACATGACCTTATACAGACATGCACACGTCACACACACACAAGGACACATATGGAGACACACATTGATACATAACAGACACATGTACATAGTCACACAAACCCATACGTATAGACACACTGAAACATGCACACACATAAACACACGAATATGCAGAATAGATACATACAAACATACACACATGCACATAGATATATATATATATAATATATATATATATATATCTATGCATACGCACACATATGCATACATACATGTATACACAAGCACACTAACACACACATGCACACAAACAAACAAAAAGAACACGGCTCTGATAATGGACAGAGTCAACAACTATTGAAGGGGTTGCGAGAATTTTAAAAAAATTCATAAATGAGTGTAAATCATACCGGTGAGTGTGTTAATTAATAAGGCATTAAAACAGAATGACTCTCCCCAGACACAATAAAATATGCTTCAACACATGAATTCACATAAACCATCTTGAAAAACAAATATAAAAACGAAACATTTCCTTTGTTGACGTCCAATTAATTTTGCTTTTCTCACAGTTCTGTGCTTTCTGGAAGAAAAGCCTTCACATAACTAAGATGCAATGTCAACCAAAAATTTCAAATGGAAGTAGTCCTTTTGTGGCAGAGGTATATGAATTAACTAGATATGCTGGAGATATATGGATCACCACACCTTATATCAGGACTCCAGTAGTTCCACAACTGAGAAAGCTGTTTGATACCAAACATAATGTTTATAGTAAAAAAGCTTGCATTTCTGCAGTATCAGGTGGCTGCCATAATGGATCAGGTCTAGCATGAATAAATTATGCGTCGAGCATATTTTTTTTGTTTCTTCTGCAAGGGTTTCAAAAAAACTTTACAATAAAAATAAATAGTCTAATGGCTGAGCATCGGGAGGTAGACTGTGTAGTGGACTGGTCTTTTCTGTGAAATTAGGAACTGTGTGAGGTTGATGTAATGTTTTCAATATCATTTTTATCACTTTCATTATCAAAATTTTCCTCATCCAATGAAGATTCATAAGTATCAATATCAGATTTGTCCAAAGACAAATCACTGTTGTTTTTGTTTATATTTTGTACATCATCAAGAATAAAATCTTCAAAGTTGGAATCGCTACTTGCTGATGCCATATCGTTAATAACTAAGATGTATACTTTTCTTCAAATGTTGAAAAAAAACAAAATGTCTCAAAAACTTCACAGTATTTTTACGTGAATAAAGGTGGGAAAGGCTTTATCTCACATTATCTTAAAGCTATAAGAATTCAATAATATGATTTGTATATTGTTTTAGCAATTTCATAGAGGAATCAGATACAGTTGGATTTGGCTGGTTCAAACAAATAAAGAGCAATCATTTTTAGCTGGTTTTGGCTGGTCTAAGATTCTTTAACAGTAAAAGGTTAAAGAATCTTTGAAAATTTCAGACTTTAAAATGAAACTAAAAACCTACAAAACTACTTTTCTTTGAAGCTTTCTATCTATTATTTTGTAAATTTGTTATATGTTCTTAACTTTTTCTGATATTGTACAATACTCTGGATCACATAGATTGTTTAGCTGAGTAGTAGATGTACAAAATAAAACTTTTTTTTACAATTACCACCACTCTTCACCATTAAACACTATATTGACAAACCTATTAAGATATCACAGTCAACAAGAACTTTTGAGAAAAGGAGCTGTAATAGCTTCTTCAAATAACAAATGGGATAAATTTGACCACGAGTTAAATAAGCATCATACACAAAGAATTCACTTTTGTGAGAACCAAACCACAAATCTCTGCTAAAGATCTATTAACTGCATATTTACTAAGGCATGACATAAAAAAACTGGAAAATGACATTCAGTATTCTTTCTTTCATTCTTTTACTTGTTGCAGTCATTTGACTGTGGCCATGCTAGAGCACCGCCTTTAGTCAAGCAAATCGACCCCGGGACTTATTCTTTGTAAGCCCAGTACTTATTCTATCGGTCTCTTTTGCCGAACCGCTAAGTAACGGGGATGTAAACACACCAGCATCGGTTGTCAAGCAATGCTAGGGGGACAAACACAGACACACAAACATATACACACACATACATATATTTATATATACATATATACGACAGGCTTCTTTCAGTTTCCGTCTACCAAATCCACTCACAAGGCTTTGGTCGACCTGAGGCAATAGTAGAAGACACTTGCCCAAGTTGCCACGCAGTGGGACTGAACCCGGAACCATGTGGTTGGTTAGCAAGCTACTTACCACACAGCCACTCCTGCGCCTATTATTTAGATTATATATATATATATATATATATATATATATTTAGACACATACACACAGAAAACACACAAGCACACATATACATACACTAACACACATGTACACACTCACAGTTAGTTGTCTAAGAATTCTAAACCAGAAAAAGTAGGCACTGATAACAGAGTGGGTTTATTAATATCTATGCAGTGCAGTATTATAGATCCATTTTAGCTAATTTTATCAATAGGCATAACCATACCCTTCCTACCAGCCCATATGACGAGTGCTGGGATAAGGATTTTCGTCAAACTTTCATCATGCGCAAAACTGAACGGTAAAATCAGTTGAAATGGATCTATATTAATAGAGAGAGAGAGAGAGAGGAGACTATGATTTATATTTCTAAACCAGCATAATCATCTGTCTTGCATTCAACTGCTGAGTTTAATGCCCAGTTGCTTTCTTGTTTCAGTGTCACTTAACATATCTTGCAAGTTAACACAACATATCCAATGAATCAAACTCGATTTATTCCTCTTCAATTGCTGTAACACATCTAAATTCACTGATTCACATATTGTGAATCAGTGAATTTAGAATTTTGTACAAATGCCTAAAAGAAATATATATAAACATAGGTTTGTATGAATTACGAGATGGATATCTGAGGTATAATGCGAGTTTTTTCAAGTGCTTATCTTATCCTAAACCACGTAAAAGAAACCATACATTTCATGGTTTGGAAAAGAAGTTAATTTTAAGTTAATAATTCCATGATGAGTTGATCAAGTAATTTTTTTAAGAGGGGAGAACCTCTGCATCCCAGACAATGTTACTTGGGTGTTTTGTTGTATTTGCAATAATGTAAATATCAAAAGCTCTTCATGAAATCAATTTATTATACAGTTGAAATATACTCTCTTTACTCTTTTACTTGTTTCAGTCATTTGACTGCGGCCATGCTGGAGCACCACCTTTTAGTCGAGCAAATCGACCTCGGGACTTATTCTTTGTAAGTCCAGTACTTATTATATCGTTCTCTTTTTGCCGAACCGCTAAGTGACGGGGACGTAAACACACCAGCATCGGTTGTCAAGCAATGCTAGGGGGACAAACACAGACATATATATATATATATACATATATACGACGGGCTTCTTTTCAGTTTCCGTCTACCAAATCCACTCACAAGGCATTGGTCAGCCCGGGGCTATAGCAGAAGACACTTGCCCAAGATGCCACGCAGTGGGACTGAACCCGGAACCATGTGGTTGGTTAGCAAGCTACACCACACAGCCACTCCTGCGCCTATACTCCTGCGCCTATAAAAGAAACTAAACTATAGCTGTATTGCTTTAAAAATATTTTATCTTTAAATTAGTAAACTGTACTATACTCCATGGAGAACTGTATGAGTCTGCAATCAGATTGAAGACAGGTCTGCAAGTTAGATTGATTGATAGGTTTAAGATTAGATAGAATGCCATTGAACAATTTCCTTTATTTAAGTAAAAGAAATTAAGTTGCAAGCCATTGATTTTTTTCTGCTATATTTTTTTTTCTATTTGATGTACAAGATAAAAATAAGTAACTTGTTTTTTTAATATTTAAATTTCCAGTAGTTTTACTAATTTAATATATCGAGTATTTTTTTTTTTTTTTCATTATATTTTCCTTATTTTTTGCTTGCATCAGATCTGTTTGACATGTTAAAGTGGACAGCTGAGTTGACACAATTCCGGGCAACTGACTGAATGTTTTCCCCCTGGCACATAACTTTAGTATGACTAAAAAACATACCTCTGAACTGTCTGGTGCACTGAGCTGCAATTCTATAGGAACAGCTCATAGATATTAAATATTTATTGAATAGGTAAACATACCTTTGGCTTTCGGTACTGATTTCAGTACTACAGTACACCCATATATTTTACTTGCTTCTCAATTACATTGTTTCAGATTCATTCCCACAGTGTGACACTTTGAACAAGTGTTTTTCGTCTATAGTCCCAGGCTGACTAAAGCCTTGTGAGTGACTTTAGAAGACAGAAACTGAAAGCAACCTACCACGCGTACACACATACGTGTATGTGTGAGTTTATGTTGGTGTTTCTTTATCTTGACATCACATGATAGTTGTAAGCAAGTGTCACTGTCACACAAATAGTATACATTATTTCCTTCCAATCCTCCATGAAAACATGTCTGGCCAAGGGGTAATGTTACCTTATCTGGAAACAGATGAGGGTTGGTGACAGAAAGAGCATTTAGCCATAAAAAATCTTCCTCAGTAAATTCAATTTTAACCTGTGCAAGCATGGAAAGTGAACATTAAAATGTCCACTTCTATCATGAAGAGTTTATATAATTGTTTATATTGGTAGATATCATTTAATTTTGTACAACTTACAACAAAGGAATAATTGGTACAGCAACAAGAATTCTACATGTTGGCATTTACTGAGTACCCTTATCAGTCCCCTAATATCACACACCACTCTTATCACTTACCTACTGCTCAAGTGCTGCTGCCATGAAAAACATATCCAGCACACTCTTTATAGTTGTTGGTGTTAAGGAAGGGAATCCAGCCATAGAAACAAATCCAAGAACAAAATACATAAGCAGGGCATGGTCTTCTGATCCATCTCAGCAAGCAATGTCTTCAAAGATGTGCTGACTATATCTATAGCAATCTATCCAATTCATACCATCTTGGAAAGAAGACAGATAATGATTACGACACATGCACACGCATGTATGTGAATGATGCAGTATGTAAATAAAGAATAATTTGCAAACTGTATGAAATGAATTTGTTTTGCAATCCCTTATCTGTTGCTGGTATCTGTTGTTACTACAAGAGAAACTGCATTATTAATTAACTTAAGGGCTAAAAGCTATTAGGAATTTACTCAAAAGACTTACACTTTAATCTTTAGCCATTGCCTTGAATCAAAAATCTGCAAATTGGTATTCTAGTCTGATGTGCAAACTCACTGCATTTTCTTGAGAATTGGGACATAATTATGAGTCATAGCACTTTTCACAATGACATATCTAAAACCCTCCAATTTGTCTTGTTTTTTAAGGCTGCATGTATATTTCTTGTGGCATTTGTTTCTTTCAGCATATTTTAGCTTAATATTGCAAAAGAGGTGTTAATTTATCTAAATAGTTTACATCTTCTCTCTCCATACCCCATGCTACTTGAAGTAACTGCAAACTAAGAATGTACAAAAAAAATTAATTGAAATATAACACGGATAAACAAATAAAAATAACAAAAAAGGACTTAAATTTGAGATGTAGGAAATAAAATGTGATAGAGTAAAAAAAAATCTCTCCATTTTTTTTTTTGCAGAACATTCGCACACAATTATGAAACTCACTCATGCACATAGATACAAAAGTACACAAACCAAACGTCATATATATATATATATATATATATATATATTATATATATATATATGTGCGTGTGTGTGTGCTCAGCATACACATTTATTTAGATCACAAGTGAACTAAACCCCTCATTTTATATATATATTTATATATATGTGTGTATATATATATATATATATATATATATATAAGTAGAGAGAGAGAGATGTGCATGTGTGTATCTATGTGTGTCGGCATGTATATATGTGTGTGTGTATATATATATTACACATAAGCACATGCATACACACAGAGAGGAAGAGAAGACACATGATATTAAATCTTGAACTTGTGCCAAAATGATAGAACCAAGGGCTTTATAAAAAGAATGAAAATTCTACTGAGACAACTGTCAGAGATAATCATAAAACTCTTTTGTTCTAATAGCATTGTGGCACTGGTTTAAAATAATAGACATTCAAATTTCAATAAATTAAAAAAAAACAGTGAAGAAAAATAATAATTCAGGACTTCATTAAAATGTGACTAATTCCATAAATTTTATGTTCATGTAATTCATTTTTTCTCTTTTTTTTTTTTACATTTTCCTGAATAGAATTTTAATTTTAACTCAATTGTTTCTTATTTTAACTTTCTTTGTATTTTGTTTTTTCACCTCTGAAGAAAATATTTGTGAATGATTAAGACTTCACTAAATGGAGAATCATGAGGAAATTGTATGAAACACTTTGTTATTATGTTTTTTTTTTCCATGTAACACTGCTATTGCTACTGCTTTATCTAATTTTACCCTTCTATCAGTGTTGACATGAAGGTTTGAAGAAATCTCTAATCATGGTTTTCCAATATGAAATTATATTACAAAATATCACTCCCTCTCTCTGACTTCTCTCATCCTTTATTTGAGAAGTTGTTTGTGAGTATCTGAAAATGTCTATTGCAGTATGTATGTCTGTATGTTTGAGAATTAGAATGAATATATACCTTATGTATCAGTAGGCGTATGTATATGTCTCTATATTGCCTATAGTGTTGTAATTTATTTTTTAAGTCAACATAGTTGCAGGCATGCTAATGCAATACCTTCAGCAGTTTCTATTTCATGTTGTTTGTGATGTTCCTTCTCATTCCCAAGATCAAGTTACATTCTGTTTAGTTATTACTGATGCTAGGTTAGTGACTTTGCAGAAACTGATGTACCTTGTGTATTATTGCATATTAACTTCTTTCATTTTATTTGAGGAACAAACGATCAGTTAACCCAGGTATTTATTAAATACTAGCAGTATCGCCCGGCGTTGGTCGGGTTTGTAAGGGAAATAACTATATAAGCATTTTTAGAGAGTTATAGCCAAACAATAGCAAAAAATGCATAAAAAATGGAAAAAAAATGGTGAATTTTTTTAAAAATCGTTGACTCATCGTAGACATTTTTAGAGAGTTACTTCCCTTATATAATAGCGAAAAAATGCATTAAAATGGAAAAAAATGATGGTAAATTTTTCTTTAAATCGTAGACTCATCGTAGACGCGTGCTAATACCCAGAAGGGCTCGATATGAATCATGACTATAAGATACCCGGTTTTGGTTAAACTGCACCGCAAAATGTGGGAGTAGTTAGGAATCTAAATCGTAAGAAACAGACACACAGCTTCACTTTTATATATAAAGATTTCAGTGAAATCTTTGGTTAAATCAGTTAGAGTATACAATATGCAGTTAAATAATTCTAGGAGTAGATGGGATTCTCCATAATAGTTTACAGTATGCCTGCATGTATAGAAGAACACTAGGAGTATACTTCTATAAATGTATAAAACGAGGAGTGACACAATAGTGTATCAACAGGTCCATATGAATTCATAGGACATTTTGCCTCACTGACAGACAACCAGACAAAGTCTTGACAGTTGTATCTTCTTTCAAGTGTTACATTGCACCCATACGCAAAGTACATGGCAGAGTCTACTTAGCTACAAGTATGTTTAAGGATGGTAATATAATCGACTACAGAAAACAGGGAGAAGATGTTGCGATCAACAAGTATAGTGACAACCTTGCAATACTGAGTTCAATTCCTCGGACATGAAAAGGTGTCAATGATAGATCAACATCCTCTTCAAAGATATATGATATTCTATATATATATATATATATCTCATGCCGGTGGCACATAAAAAGCACCATCCGTTCGTGGCCGTTTGCCAGCTCTGTCTGGCACCAGTGCGGGTGGCACGTAAAAAGCACCCACTACACTCACGGAGTGGTTGGCGTTAGGAAGGGCATCCAGCCGTAGAAACACTGCCAGATTTGACTGGGCCTGATGAAGCCTTCTGGCTTCACAGACCCCAGTAGAACCGTCCAACCCATGCTAGCATGGAAAACAGACGCTAAACGATGATGATGATGATATACATATATATGTATATACATACACACACACATATATATATATATACATAGTTAATCCAAAGAGAAAACACAACAACGCGAGGACGTGGAACAAGTATAGTGTTATTGGACGCTCAGGAAAGCAGGAAAAAAAGAAAGAAGGGGGATTTAACGTTTCGAGCGGAGCTCTTCGTCAGAAATATTGGAAAAGGAAAGATCCAAAGAAGGGTAGATGGAGGAAAAAAAATCGCCAACGGTACACATGCGATCACATACACACACACACACACATATATATATATATATACATACATACACACACACATATATACATACATACACACATATATACATATATATATATATATATCTTTCATATTGTCAGAACAGTGAAAACCCTAAAACATGCACTCATCTTATAAAGCTTTGTAACTCAGAACAAGCATATACTTAAATCATTAACATGAAACTTTAGTTTTTAATAACACTAGCTTGGAGTTAAAAAGTACTACAGCTTGTTGTTTTAGGATGTAAACATGAACATATACTACAAAGATAAATATTCATTTATGAAAACATGTATCTACTCGCAGCTAGAAATTATAAATTTTAAGGAAAAATAGATACTATATTATATAAATATGAAATTTTATACTTTGAGTCATTATAATTATGAAGGTAAAGTAGGGTATAGTAGACACAAGTACAGATGTAGCTACAATTGAAAAATGCTTGTATGAGATTAAAAGTTGCCAGACTGGGGCAGGATAAGGCTCCCTTTTATTTTTATAATATGCAAGCAGTATGTACACAGCATTGCTTGGGTAAGAATATAATCAGAAAATTATAAAGTTAGTAATAAAAATCATCAAAAATCATTATATAGGCGCAGGAGTGGCTGTGTGGTAAGTAGCTTGCTAACCAGCCACATGGTTCTGGGTTCAGTCCCACTGCGTGGCATCTTGGGCAAGTGTCTTCTACTATAGCCCCGGGCCGACCAAAGCCTTGTGAGTGGATTTGGTAGACGGAAACTGAAAGAAGCCTGTCGTATATGTACATATATATATATATGTATATGTGTGTGTGTGTGTGTATGTCTGTGTTTGTCCCCCTTGACAACTGATGCTGGTGTGTTTAAGTCCCCGTCACTTAGCAAAAGAGACCGAAAGAGTAAGTACTAGGCTTACAAAGAATAAATCCCGGGGTCGATTTGCTCGACTAAAGGCGGTGCCCCAGCATGGCCGCAGTCAAATGACTGAAACAAGTAAAAGAATATAAGAAAAAGAAAAGAAAAGAATAAAGTTAATTTATAAAGTAGGTTCACTATGCTCTTCATTTATGCTTGTATTGGAATATATATTGGAAAATAAAAGGTTAAGACGGAAAATTATAATAAAATAACAAAGGTAGAGAAATGTGTAACCTGTGAATAAAATATGAAATTCTTTGCCCACACAACAGGTGTATCAATTTGTAGGGTCACCATACAAATCAGAGTAGCATGAATGGTTGCATGTATGTATAACTATAGCTACAAATTTCATTGTATTTAAACATTTTTAATTAGTTACATTTTGGGATTTTAAATTTTTTAACACTTGGACAAAAAACTTGATTTCAAACATAGTTAGTTTATCTCTTGCAGTCAGTGGACAAACAATGTCTGGTTGAAGCCATTCAAACTCTCCTTATTCTATGAAAACAATAAAAAATGCATGTTATAACTCTAATTTATCTCTTCTTGAAAATGGCATTAAGTAAGCACTCTAATTTATTATCTTTGGTAATGCCAATATCTGGAAAATATTCCTCTATTTAAGAAAACTATCTTAGTGCCTGGTCACAGATATTTAAGACTCATGGACAATCCAGATTAGTATAGCCTTCCCTGTACAAACTAAAAGATTTGAATGTTGATGTGAAAATTATAGGTTATTTGCAAGACAAATATTTAGCTAGAAGCCTTACAAATTTTTAATCAAGTTTGGAATATTTTTGCAAGCCAGGTAAAATATCTATAAAAGTTTGTGTTGCTACTGAATTTCAAAATTAACATTCAAAGAATGGTATTATATGGTATCAGCTTAAATAATTTTCAAACAACAAGGAATTTGTAATGAAATAATGCATTTTAATAATGTAATATTCAACATTTTCTGTAAAGATGTATAAAAATTTATATTGAATCTGAATCAGTTTTTGAAAGCCAGATAAAATCTATCAGTTTGTACAATAACTTCACAATATTTTTGCTTAATATTTCAATGCGCAATTTATTTTTCACTTCACCTGAAGATGCCACAAGCATTTCTTTTGAATAAACTGTTAACCATTAAGCTTTCAATTTAAGAAGAAAAAAAATTTTAAATGGTGTTAACTATTTTATTTCAAAAGGAATGAATTTAAATTAATCGTACATGAAATTACAATCGTTCTTATTTTAGTGGATGTATATTTCCAGTTTCAGAATATATACATATAATTTAAAAGAAAATAATCAGCATGATGGAGAAATGACTGCTGAAGGCTTTATACTCAAATGTATAGACTTGAACAAGTTTATTCTAAAACCAATACCTTTCTTTAATTTAAAAAAATATATTTTACGACGACAAATAATAATCCTTTCTACTATAGGCAAAAGGCCTGAAATTTTTGAGGAAAGGGGAAAGTCTTTAGGTCGGCCCCAGTACCTGACTGGTATTTAATTTATCGACCTCAAAAGATGGAAAGCAAAATTGACCTCGGTAGAATTTGAACTCACAATGTAAAGACAGATGAAATGCTGCTAAGCATTTTGCCTGGCATGCTAACGATTCTGCCAGCTCACCACCTTAATAATAATAATAATGATAATGATAATAATAATAATAATAATAATAAAAATAATAATAATAATAATAATAATAACAACAACAAAGGATTTAAAGCACTTGAAAGATTATTGAAAGCTTTGGATACTTAAGGTTACAGGTAGTAACCTGCAACCCACATAAATTCTACCAGGAATAAGAATGAGCCTGAGTCAAATCACCAACAATAATAGTAATCTTTTCTACTAGAGGCACAAAACCTAAAATTTGATGGGAGTGATTTGTTGATTTCATCCACTCTAGGACTCGACTGGTATTTATTTTATTGACCTCAAAAGGATGGAGGGCAAAGTCAATCACAGTGGCATTTAAACTGCATTGCAGCATTTTGTCTGGTGTGCTAACAATTCTGCCAGCTTGCCACTTAATTCATAACAACAACAACAGTAATAATAATAATAAAAATAATAATAATAATAATTATTATTATTATTATGATAAACCCAGAAGGTGTTACTGAGAATGATGACTACAAAATCCTGAGGGATGTAATGATTCAGTGTGACCATCAGATCAGATATTAGAAACTTGATACTGTTGAGGTGAACAAAAAACGAAAACCACTTGCATGATAATTGACATAGCATTCCCAATGACAATAGGATCAAAGAGAAAGAAGAAGAACAACTGAACAACTACGACAATTTGAAGTGGGATATATGCAGGTTGTGGACAATGAGGAGAGTGGACATGATACCAGTAGTAATTGGTGCACTTAAAAGTATCAGCACTCAATTACTAATGAGTGCTGAAAAAGATTGGTACTAATGTAAAGATAGAACACCTACAAAAATATTCATTGCTTGGAACTGCAAGAGTTCTACACAGGATTCCTCAAGTACGATCAGTAAACATGTGTCACATTAGTCTCCTGGCAGTGGACAGATGACACTTTCCATCATACCCAGCAACATAAGCTAAGAATTTTAATCAAATAATAACAGTAATCATAATAATATTAACAATAACAATAATAATAATAATAATAATAATAATAATAATAATAATGATACTAATAATAATGATAATAATAATAATAATGATGATAATGCAAAGATCCAATGGGATTTTATGATTCAGTGTGACCATAAGATAGACAATAGGAAGCCAGACACAGTGTTAATTGGGAAAGAAAGCAAACAATGCTGGATCATAGATATAGCAGGCCCAGCTGACAACAAGGTATGCGATAAGGAAGAAAGAAAAGTTGACAGGTTAGCTTGGGAGGTTAAGCAGTTGTGGTAGATGAAAAAAGTGGTAGTAGTACCAATAAATGCCAGAACCCTGGGAACTGTGAGTAAAAATTTTGAGAAGTACATGAAACAAATAGGGGCTGCAGTAAGGGTGGACCACTTGCAGAAAACAGCACTGCTTGGAAGTACTTGAATACTTCAGATGGTGCTTGAAAAATACTGATATATATATGATGTGGATTTGGGTTCATAATTTCCTATTGTCTTATACTCATATTCTATTTCTAGTATCCCATTGACAAAGATATATATATATATATATATTATATATATATATATATATATATATATTATTTATATTATTATATGATTGAATGCCATGTATCCTTTTCCAAGCAGAATTCTGCATATATTAATGGATTTCAATATGTATATCCCGTAAAAAGAGATTTCCTGTTGTTTGATAGCACATGATAGCCAATGCCTGCAGAGGAGCTTTGCAAAGCACGTTATAAAGTTATTACCAAGAGAATAATATAAGTGTGTGTCTGTGTGTGAAGGTACATGGCTCGGTGCTTAGAGCATTGGGCTCACAATCATGAGGTAGCGAGTTTAATTCCTAGATCAGGCTGTATGTTGTGTTCTTGAGCAAGACACTTTATTTCATGTTGCTCCAATTCACTCAGCTGTAGAAATGAGTTGCTATGTCACTGGTGTCAATCTGTACTGACCATTCCCTTTTCCTTGGATAGCATTGGTGGCATTGAGAAGAGAGGCTGGTACGCATGGGTGACTGCTGGTCTTCCACTACGAAACTTACCTGGACTTGTGCCTCAGAGTAACTTTCTAGGTGAAATCCATAGGGCATTCATGACCAAAGGGGCTCTCCAGCCTTTACCTTATGTGTGTGCATGGACACACACACACACATACATATATGTATATATATATATACATGCACACACACAAACATATATAAATATGTATGTATGCATGTGTAAGTATATATATATATATACATATATACACAGTAGTTTGCATAATATTACCAGATATTTCAAACATGACAGATACACACACACACACACACACACACACACACATACAAAGCTAACTGGGTTTGGAAAAGATGGCAGGTTTCTGAAATGATGGGAAAAGTAAATAATGTTTCATAATGAATATGACAGAAGAATGTGAGTAAAATAGCAAATCCTCAGAGAGTACTAAAAGAAAATAGTTGGTGCATGGTTGGAATGGTTCCAGATGTAGTTGGTGTGGTACATGGCTGCATGGATAACAGATGAAACAAAAATATGCCAGATTTTGAGATTCTGCCAAGAAGTGCTCCACCTGATACCCTCTTATGAGTCCTCTCCTGTTTATTATAGCTTTGCAGGACATATCAAAGTAATTTAAGACCAGCTGCCCATGGGACTCCATATGCTGATAATCTAAATCTCATAGTTAAAGCTGCTGAGCAATTATTGAATGTATTCCAACTATAGAAGTAAGGCTTAAAATCAAGAGGCTATGAAGGAAATTTCACTATTGTAGTAAAGAAAGGTAACAATTTTCTTGGTATCAGGCAAGAGGCCGTGTTTTATATGTAGAAAAACAGATTAGGTTGAAATGCTGCACTGTGTAGCAAGTCAGGCTAACTGCAAAGAATGACATTGTACGAAGTAGATGCACAACGGTAGTTAATACAAGGCGGCGAGCTGGCAGAAACGTTAGCACGCCGGGCGAAATGCTTAGCGGTATTTCGTCTGCGTTACGTTGTGAGTTCAAATTCCGCCGAGGTCGACTTTGCCTTTCATCCTTTCGGGGTCGATAAATTAAGTACCAGTTATGCACTGGGGTCGATGTAATTGACTTAATACCTATGTCTGTCCTTGTTTGTCCCCTCTGTGTTTAGCCCCTTGTGGGTAATAAAGAAATAGGTAGTTAATACAAGGAGGATTTATGAAAGAGTTATGAATACTCCAAAAGCTCTGTAGAAATAGTTTATCGCTTTTATCACAAGAAGACCTAATTAACAGAGGAAGCATACGTAGCCAGAATAAGAACTGAATGGAAAATGAGACCTATTACTTCTGTGGGTAACGGGAAATTCTGTCTCGAAGTGAAGAGTACAGTGTAGGATGGCTTATGCAAAGTTTTATCTTGTATGCTAATGCAATATGAGCATCATTCAAAGATGGGATTCTGTGAAATTTGGAAAGAAATGAGAGCATGCTGAGATGAATGTGTAATGTTAGTGTACGTGAATAACAGCACAAATGATCTGAAAGTAAAACTGGGTTAAAAGGAATCAGATGCCATGTGCAAGACTGCAGACTACTGCTACAGGCATGTAATGTATGAGAAGGATGACCGCTGATGATAAGGATATGCCAAGTGGAAGTTCCTTGAGGGAAATGATAACTAAGGAAAGTATGAAGAGTTATAAAGGTTAATATCAAGAGGCCAAACCTTACAAAGCAAGTAACAAAGGCTTGCAACAAATGGTAAGCCACAAAAGGCTCATCCATTTCTTAAAGTACAGAAAACCAGGTGTAAAAATGAAAGTGACAAAATACATTGTTTCTATAGCTATGTTATATAGAAAATACATATATATACCCAGCCCTATACTCCATTTTCTTTTTAGGAGTGGGTAGCCACAACAAGACACACACCAGGCATTTCATTCATTTCCAAGGTCAAAGAGGTGAGCCCCATCCTATGCTTGGGTCAAAGCATAGAACGGAACCTTCAATATCAGCAGTGGGGCCCAACAGCATATGATCGTTTACCCCCGCTGCTTTTGCTGGTTCTGTACCCCTTTGAGCAACGTCAAATTCACTCATCTGCCCACAAACACTCTCCAAGCTTTCCTATCATTTATAAACTCTCTTGCCTCAACAAGAAGATATACAAAGTATACGTGTGTGTGTGTGTGATATATAAAATTATCATCATCATTTAACATCTATTTTTCATGTTGGCATGTGTGCTTATGTGAGTCACATTTTTATAAAACATTAAAATACATTAAAGAGTGCTCGGTATAAAGAATAAATGAATTATAAATTTAAACAAAATGTATAATCTTTTTTTTTTTTAAAAAAAAGGCAATGCAATGAAGTATTTATATGCAATTGTAGAAAGAGACAGTGATAAAAACTAAGGTGCCTTTGTCCCAATGAATGCATGAAATAGTGGATGACAGCATCAGACACAACTTAAAGAAACGTCAAAAGAATTCCCGATGATGGTAATAACATTGAATCCTCTTCTGAAATAAGCTTTCACTTTCTATTGTCTTTTTTTTTCTAAAGTTTTGTTTTAGTATTGTTATTTAATGAACAAAGCAACAGATTCAATTTTGATCTGAAGCTGGACAACAAGGCTGACATTTGATTAACATTTTCATCAGATTGTATCATTTTAAAAGTACTTAATACCGTTTAGGCTCTTTTTTTTATCTATTTTCTGTTTGCTGTTTTAATTTATTTATTTCAAATCTCTTTGCATAAATAAAAATGAAATTGGCAACAGCTAGCCATGATTGCTGTCATCTTGATTTGGGAAATCTGTTATTTATTTATTTCTATTAAATAGTACTTACATATGTACTTTAAGCATGAATTTTCTACATCAATATTCTTTACTGTCATGAAATTATTTGTGTACTGTCATATTTACAAATTTCTTACATTAAAAGTTTAAAAACCATTTAAAAAAAGATGGGAAACAAAGCACACAAGATGATATTCATACAAAAATGTGTAAAAAAATGATATTCTTACAACTAAATGCCAAACAATACTTATTTCCATGGAACTGGATACACACATACATGCACTCACACAAGTACATAAGTAGTCGGTAGTCAGTCTGGTTCCACCGTTCCAGGGTTTTGAAGAGTGTGGAGCCACCACTTAACCACTATTGTTCTCAGATCTACTCCAACCCAGTTAAGTAGAGCTCAAGTCAGGGTCCAAGCCATGGATTAACTAGCACATATAATGACTATACGTCTGAGTGAGGGGACAGAAAAACCTTTAGTTGGTGACTGGATGCAGAGTAAAACCACCAGGTGTGAGGGATTCTTCACTGTTGTTATAGCACCTCTGGAGGAGAGGGACGTAAAACATGCAGTTTCACATGATTTTTGGTCATCTCGCTTTGGCCTGTCACTAGGTATTTTTCATGAAGATTAAGAGAATGGTACTCATGTTGTACGAGCATTTATCACTATAATCAATGACATACAAATGTCTCTTTATGATGATCTTATTTATCCTTTCATCTACATGAAGTCCTATGGTTATGGAAAAGTGGTGACATATGCAGACGTAACAAGTTGGAAGTACACAGTGAGTTGCAACTTTCATCTGTCACCTATGCTCCAAACTATGCAGATCTGCAACATGACTGAGTAGTCATCTGAGAGGTCATGGATGGAAAGTTAGAAATGCTATCAAGTCATACAAAGGCTTGGGTGTCATCTACTACAACCATAGGACAATAAATTCTTTGTGAGTGAAATTCTGTTAAAAGAAATTATGGGAAGCTCAACAAAAAATTTATGTGCTTATACATACATACATACATCATCATCGTTTAGCGTCCGCTTTCCATGCTAGCATGGGTTGGACGGTTCAATTGGGGTCTGGGAAGCCAGAAGGCTGCACCAGGCCCAGTTTGATCTGGCAATGTTTCTACGGCTGGATGCCCTTCCTAACGCCAACCACTCCATGAGTGTAGTGGGTGCTTTTTACGTGCCACCAGCATAGGTGCCAGACAAGTCTGGCAAACGGCCACGATCAGGTGGAGCTTTTTATGTGCCACCAGCACAGGGGCCAGGTGAAGCTGGCAACGGCCACGAACGGATGGTGGTTTTTACATGCCACCAGCACGAGGCCAGTCGGAACGGCGCTGGCAACGGCCACGAACGGATGGTTGTGCCAGACAAGTCTGGCAAACGGCAACGAATGGATGCTGCTTTTTACGTGACACTGGCACAGACATGCCAATATATATATAATCGATCAATGGAAATTGCGGATGTGCTACCAGTGCCAGTGGCATGTCGAAACTCTGCTTGTGAAGACCCATTGAGGCAAGTGAGGATCAGAATCGAAATCGATCAATGGAAATTGCAGATGTGTTACCAGTGCTGGTGGCATGTAAGAGAACTTTCCGTTTCGCGACCGTTGCCAGCACCGCCCCGTTTCGTGTCCATTGCCAGCCTCGCATGGCCCTCGTGCCGGTGGCACATAAAAAGCACCATCCGTTCGTGGCCGTTTGCCAGCTCTGTCTGGCACCAGTGCGGGTGGCACGTAAAAGCACCACTACACTCACGGAGTGGTTGGCGTTAGGAAGGGCATCCAGCCGTAGAAACACTGCCAGATTTGACTGGGCCTGATGAAGCCTTCTGGCTTCACAGACCCCAGTAGAACCGTCCAACCCATGCTAGCATGGAAAACGGACGCTAAATGATGATGATGATGATGATGATATATACATACACACACATATATATATGCATTTATTTGCGTGTGCATGTGTATATATACAGATGTAAACAGTATCCTACCTGCAAGTGATTGATGCAGGATGGGTTGAAATGATCATTGTGAGCAATAAAGTTTCTCATATATTCCATTTTCCATCTGTCATTTGTTATATTTCCTCAACTTACACTGAGAAATTCCTGAGGTAGATCCAGCAATTGTTGCTGGATCTACCTCAGGAATAGCTCCTGACATGGATGACGTCAGGTAGCAATAGACAGTGAACGTGCTTCATTGGCTTACTACCAGAAACATACCCAACACTTAAATATTTACTTACATATGTACATATATCTTTTGCTGATGTACAATAGTAAAAGACATACACATCAGTGGGAAAACTAATAACTGGTGATTCTGAATAAAAATACGTTGCTGTATTTGTTCTGCCTGAGTTCCACAGATGCTTGCGTGTCACACTCGCCACCAGAAGTTCAGTGAACCAGTGATGGTTCTGTTGGAAACTTATAACCAATGGTGCTTGTTCGCAAAACATCAGATACAAAATAAATAAATAAGTAAATAAATAGGTAAGTGTTGAAATGTCCAACATATTGTATTATTGGAAGTAGTAGCATCAATATTATTTAGCAGTATAACTTCATCAGATTGTTTCAGTTCAGCTGTTATGGGTATATCTTGGATAGGGATGCACTTCACTGCACTGCACTGCACTATAGGCACTGTTTAAAGAATAAATCTTCAGTGATGCTACAATAATCTGATGAGTTGCAGGACTCAGCTACTTCGATAACAATAGATATATATATATATATATAGGTATATCAGTTTGTGTGCAGTGTGTATGTATATGAATATCACACAAAATGTAGTATTTAATATAATTGAATGTTAAATGCTGCCTAACATTTCAGTTACTTGTTTATTTATATATTCAATAGCATAATACTTATCAAAAATAATAGGATTTATTTAAGTATATAGAACACAATATGCAAAAGTAAAATTTATATATTGGCTTCTAATGTAGCTTTTATATCTATCTGGCTGGCATTGGTCTGGAAAAAAGGAGCCCAAAAGCAGGGAATGTTAAGAAAAGCAGAAGAAAATAGGAAATACCTAATCATGGATAATCTGCAAGTGGAATAATGGTGTAACATGAGATGGAAGAACAAGTCACTATCAAACAGTTATATATGTGTGTGTGTTTACATTTACACACATGTTCAACAACACACACACACACACATATATATATATATATATAATATATATATATATATACATATATATATATATATATATATATATATATAATATATATATATATATATATATATATATATATACATACACACACACAGTTATGTTATATTCCATTAGGAACGTGGTAGAGTACAGTATAAAGTTTGTCCACCTTCAGAATTTCCCTACTATTGGTAGTATTATTATATAATTCCAAGTTTATGCTTGGGTGTTCGTGTGAATGTAAAATTAAAGAAATTGAAGTCAAGAAGAAGGCGTATCATTGTACATTTATTTATTATTCACTACAATTGTTTCGATGCAACGTAGTTCTCCAGGAATATAGGTTTTTGATTATGCAACTGTTTGTTTGCATAATGGTATCTAGTTGTGTTTCCTCAGGTGATATGAGTGTTGTCTCCATTAGTTTAAAATCGTTGACTTCAGGGCCATCTTCTCTGTTTATCATGGTTAGAATTTAGTCATGGCTGATAGACTCGTGATGTTTGCCAGAGTTGGTATAAGAAGGTTATTATTAGGTGACAGTGTTGCTCCTACAGTTGGGAGTGACTGTGTGAGAATTAGAGCGCAAGGTTAGGAAATAAGTAGAGAGATGTGTGTGTGTATTTACATTTATGGGAGTGATCATGTGAGAGTCAGCATGCAAGGTTGGAGACAATTTGAGAGATATGCGCGTGTGTGTGTGTGACTAAAAGTATGTATATACACATGCACTTCACTATATGTATGTGCAAGTCAAAGTGGTAGGTTTGCTTACTTACCTATGTGTATGTATGTGGGTATGTATATTTACCCACAAGTGCATGAGGGTATATATATAAGTGCATAAGTGTATATCATGATGGGTGTATGAATATATGTACATTTATGTATATATATATATATATATATATATATATATATATATGTATGTATAATTGCGTAAATAAAGGCATGTATATATGCATATGTATGGGAATGTATGTGCGTGTTTGTATATGTGAGTGCTTGTATGGGTAAATATAGGCATATATACATAGGTTTCTGTGGGAAAGTGTATGTGTGAGTTTTTATGTGCGTATGTATCTGACCACTGAATGCTAAAAATCAGCCAAAGAGTTTCATATGTGTAGCCAACCATGAACAGACCAGAGATACAAAGAGAAGGTCAATTCCATTTAAATTCCAGCCAGTACCATCTACTACCATTTATAGCAGTCTGACAAGCACGCTCTCATAGCAAACACCATGGGTCTATCAGCCGCTACTAAATTCAAACTACAATGAACAGAGAAGCTGGTCCTGAAGTGGACGATTTTAAACTAATGGAGATAACACTCGTATATTGCCTGAGGAAACACAACTAGATCCCATTATGCAAACAAACAGGTGCATAATCAAATACCTGTATTCTTGGAGAGCTACAAGAGTTGAAATAATTGTAGCGAATTATAAATAAATGTCCAACTGTACTCCTTCTTCTTGACTCCACTTACTTCAATTTTATATATATATATATATATATATATGGAAATAGATATATGCATGTATATATATATATATATATATGCGAGTGGACAAATAAAAGAAAGTAGCACTCAACACATCTGGTAGAGGTTGCATATATTTTTAAATCACAGTTTGACTCAGCTCCAAATGACTTAAAGTTTTGAGGTTATGAAGAATGCATCCAGAGAAAGAGATATATATATATACACACATTTTGACTAATGTAAATTAAGAATCTAGAATCAATGATTAATATGTCATACATAAGATGAAAAGTATGGAAGAATATATATGTTCCATAGCCTGTTTTTCCTTACTGGTTTTTACCCATGGTTGGTATAACAAGATTATTATTAGGTGATGATGGTGTTTCTACAGTTGGGTGAATGGATGTCAATGTCGTTAAATAGATTGTGGAAATATACTTGAGAAAAAATTTATTATATGAAGAGATTCATATTTGGCTATTTATTCTATCTGTGGTTTGGATCCCAGAAATACCCACCTTTCTCACTCACCACCTTTTCTTTTGTAAAGTAGACTCCTGGTGAGGTATAGCTTGTACACCTTGATGAATTTCTGAGTTAGTACTAGCACCAGCATTTGTTATTCATATCTTGATTGGTAGATCATTCCATAGATGCTATAACTAGTGCAGTGGTCATGAAGGGACTTTGGGCTATTTCTCATAACAGTGTATAAACAAATTGTAGGATAAACAAGGGATTGTACTCACTGCCATGTTTGTATACCATAAGTGGATTGCTGTAGGAATTATATTAGGGAATTTGCATGATGTTTACTATTTTTGGGGTGTATAGGTTCATCTAGAATTCTACATAATGCTTGAAAATTTTGAGCGTACAGTTTGCGGGGCTTCTGTATTTGGGCCATAGTTATTTTGTATGAGGGGTTTATGGTAAAGGTGTTGGTAGACCTACAATAGTAGCAACTATTCTGTCTCTGTCTTTAGCAATATGGGAAAAGTTACCAGTCTACCACCACTGACATCAAGACATATCAACCCACGAGGTTTTCTTCAGTTATGAACAAAATTTCTAATCTTTAACCCTTTTGATACCAAGCTGCATGAAACCACCTCTGATTCTGTATTATAAATATCTTGTTTTCAAAAGTTCTGAATTGCAATCTACCAAACCTTAGTCATAATTTATGTTCCTAACACTAGCCTAATGATAACTAAGTTATTTTACTAAATTCTTTGTTATATTTAAAATTAATTGAAAGAAACACAGAGTATCTCAGCAGAAATATGGTAACAAAAAAGTCAAAATATTTTTGTGTAGAACATTTTTAACATATGTAAATTAATGCCATTTACCCATCTGAGATATTTCCCTTAGCCTGTTCAATGTATATATGATGCAAATTATATACTGGCCAAAACTTTTTCCTAACTCTTTTTCATATGTAAAATTCTACATAAACTGATCAATCAGGCTTGAGATGACTGTACTATATAATGAAACTTGAAACAGTTATTTCTTGCCTGCACACAGAAATAGACTTTTCCTAACCTAACCTAACCTTCTAATCTTGTAAATTAACTTACAGAAATTAATTCTTAATTTCTTAAAAAAAAATTACCTGTCCTTTTCTTTTAAAAGTAGCAAGCAATTGCCACTAGGTTATTGTTTTCTTTCTATAACCAAGAAGGACAATTCACTTCATCAAGTATTTTTAATGGACAGCATCCAATACATCCTTTAACACAGTTACATAATTAGAAGTTGGTAATTTTCTCTGTATTTCTCTTTTATATGTAAAAATCAATAGCTTCAGATATATATATTTTCCCAAAATATTTTTCATCGTCATATTTTCTACTTTCATAAATGCTTCAAACAACAGTTAATTTTTTAGAATTGCTCTATTTATATACAGAACCAGAAGAACATTGTTCTTGCTTAAGCATTTATTCCATTTCCTGTAATAACTTTGGACATCATTCACCAAATTCATCCAAGAAAAGAGCAATAATTCTTTTGAGAATAAATATAAAAATATTTTTTTGTGGCAGATTAAGATTCAAAATATTCATATAAAAGTCTGATTATTAATATGGATTCGTTTTATTTTTTAATTTGATATGAAATTATTAAGAAAATTTATAAATCATCCACTTAAAATAGATGATTTATTTAAAAAAAAGAAATGAAAAATTCAAATATGCCATCTACTTTATATATGTGTCTATTAGTATGAATTTAATTTCCAATTACAAAATATTGGACAAAAACTGAGATAAAATGAAAAAGACTTCTCTTGACAAGATAATCACAAAAGCTTGCTTCAGAATCTACCACCTACTTTCTTACAGCTATTTTCAGTTTTCTGATTCACATTTGGCTGGCAGAGCTAGTTAATTTAGTTGAAAAGAAGCTGAGAATATTAACTGTTTTCTTTTCCTTATTTTTTCCTATTTCAAGAAATATCATTTTTATTAACTGATTATGACACAGATGGAAACTTGTTAAATTCTATGAAGAAATAATGACTGTTTTTACCATGTTACTTTAGTGAAAGAGTATCAAGTACTATATAATAGTTTGCTTGAATTATGATGATTAAGAAATAAAGAAATTGTTTGAAAAATTACTCAGAAGTTTGCAATAGAAATATTACTTTCCTTGAGTTCTGTTTTAAGAATATTTTCTTAACATTTATTTTCAAATATGACATTAAATAAACTGTTTAACATTATGTGTAACAATTTTGCTAGAGACTGATTTATGAAAGCAACAGATAAAGTTGCTAAGCTTAACTGAAAATTGCATAGTTAACTGATTTCTCTGACATCTATTCAAACCAGTATTTTCACTCTCAAACTTACCAACGTGAAGAAATGAGGCTTCATACTTAGAGAACATAGAATTAATAACTTAAATGTTTGGCTGTTACTGGTGATTAAGCCCAGGTCAACCCTGACTGAGCAGATCTAACATCGATGATATTTCAGCCATAACCAACCATTCTGTTTTAATTTTAGATATAGTATATCTAAAACTTCATTATCTAATGTCTTTCCTTAAGATGATAACAACTTTTTTTAGCAACCTGAGCAAAAAGAGACTTCCCTCTTTGGTTTGTAACTGTTTGGTGCTTATCAATTACAAATTTAAATGTTAAACTCCTTATTGTATTTCTTCTTTCCAAAACTAAAAAAAAAAAATACTTAGAATAAAATTATGTTCATGGGATGGTTCATTATCTTCATAATCATACCAACTGGCAACACAATAATTACAAACATTTCCTTCAAATAAATCAGTATCATTTCAATGGCATGTCCAAATGATTCAAGACCCAAGTTAAATGACCAGCTAGTCAGTATAGACAGGATGGTGAACACTAGAAAATGAATTTGATTAATAAACATCAGGTGAGCCAGTAATAATAGATAGGGATATATCTTGTGAGTTAGAATTCATCCATCCGAATGTGTGAAATAAATTGTTGAAATGAAACTACTTGAAAAACCAAGTAAATCATACATGGCATATTGTCTCTGCAATATATCAATGATGGTCAGAAGAGTTCAGCAATAACAAGAACTGTTCATCCCCATCTTTCACACAAAGCAAATCGCAAGTTTTCCAACTAAAATATACAAGGTATTAAAGCCATACCTGTAAAGTATCTATTTCAGTGGTTAATTTACCATCAAACTACCATTCCAAACTTAATGCAAGTGAATATTAAAATTTTTTGGTGACTTCATTCTGCTACTTTCTTTGATTATAATAAATGCACTGGTTGTGTAGCTGAAAGGGTGAGATGCAGTAGTAAGTTGATTGGTATCATAGGTTCAAACCTTAATCATTGCTATATACTACTGCATGAATCAGTGAACCTTTCCTTGAGATTAGCACCATTCTTAATTCACGGTTAAATGATAAGTAGCGTAAAAACTGCCATCTGTAAAAATTTCCACTGATTCACGTTCAAATGTTTGAATCTGAAGAACTACCCAATACATCAAATGAGCAAAAAGGATATAAAATAGTATCACATTTAGACTTCTAAATCAATAACATAAATAAAATTAGTAATGAAAAAGGAAACCATTACTGTAATTGTATGTATATGAATGATTTTTATGAGCTATTTCAATGATTTTTATGTGCTATTTGATTTTGAGAACTTTAGCTAAAGAGTAATTTATGCGTTATTTGACATTTATTTACCTAAGCTAACATGAGTGGGATGATTTGGCAATATAAAATATATGGATAAGTTTGTATATAAATGTACACATGTAAATCTATCTCCAAAATTAACCACTAACACACCGTCTCAGTTCTTTATTTAATATACATAGATGTACATACAAAAACACATATATATTTATGCATGCATGCATGTGCATATACTCCAATGCAAGGAATGAAGTTTGAAATCTGAAAAGACTTATTTGTATAAATTTGCATTTTTAAAATTTCATTATATCATAGAACTCAGTATTATCAAGTAACATATCAAAGATAGCTGAATTACATCTCTTTTCTGGCAAACACCACCAGATGGTGAAGATAGCTGAATTACATCAGTTTGATGATATAGGCCACCAGGTGGCCTGACAGCCGATACCTATATATTCCAGTGCTTGGCACCCTCAGCCTCTCTCTTTTGCCTAAAGGCCACAGACCATATGCTGTTACCACTGTTCTAATGACATGTACCTAAGCCAATTTCTTATCGTTACCCAAATGATACCTGCTATGAATATTTTACAGTGAGTGCCAGCCATGAACTGAATGTGTTTTCTACTGTACACACATTTCTGTTACTTTTGCAATCTTCTCCCATGACAAAGAAGCTCATACTGGTCATTCAAAGAGACCCGAGACACAAAGAGACTTGATTTTTTACATAATGTAAAAGCTGTGGTTGTACCATCCTTTCTAATAAATTTTATTTATTATAGTAAAACAATCTTCATCATTTTCTACACACTTGACATGCTAAAATCTCTTCCACCCTCTTTTGTTCTGAGGTAGAATCTGTTGATACCACTGTTCTTGTGGAAATCTGCAGCTGATGCCAGGATCTTGTGGAATTTTTTTATGTTGATAGTCAAGTATCCCAAATTTGGTATCAGTATGGGTACTGCAAATGCCTTGTAGGATATTGTTTTGTATTATTGTAAAAGTAAAGCTCTGTCTACCATATCTTTTTAAGTTTGGTGTAATATCTTTGATTACTCTACCCTTGCTTATAGTACCTTTGTATGATATATTTTAATCAATACATATGTATTTGTAACAATCATTCAAGAACCAGAGGAATTAGAGAGAAACTACAGACATAAGATTCAGAGTTTGGACAGCTTTTCCATGTATGTATGTATGAAAGCATGAATTGCGAGTGTAAAAATGTTGAGAATTTGCTACAAAAATGCATTTTTTTAAAGAACGCACTAGGAAAAACATAAAAGGAAATGACTTAGTCAATCATGAGCTGTTGTTGGCCTTATGAATTACATGAAGCAGGACTAAGTAACCTGATGAAATATTGTGATACAGACTCCAGTCCAACTCAAACAAACATGAACAAATAGTTGCGAGAGTAATTATGAAGATGATTACTGATAGTAGAGGTAATCTTACTGAAGTACAAAATACGAAATATATATAATAATGAAAATTTTATTTTTCTCTTTCAGACAGAAATGTAATTAAAATTGAAATAACTTTCCCATTCTTACCCGGCCTACACTCCAAAATATACTAAAGAAATAGAATCGGTATATTCTCATATTTCAGTTTATTTTCCATCATATGTAAAGATAACTGTATGAAACAAGGAAAAAAAAAAAAGTGATCGTATTTAATTGTAAATTTCACAGTTCTGTTGCTATGCAGAATCTGATGTTGTAAGCATTGTTGCTCAGTGAGCAGAAAAATAATTTAAACAGCCTACTGGTGAGTTTGTGTCAAAGCATTGCTGGTTATTGTGTATATGATATGTCTTTTGTTATAAAGACAATGTATCAACATTTAGGAAATTTAATGGTTAGTGACTGAAACAGTTACTGATAAATGTGTAGAAGCAATATTAATCTTAGTCACGCTACTGTAAGATGCAACATTTCTCATAAACTTCTCTTCATACTTTTAAATAGATAAAATGTATTAGAATTATACAGGTCAGAAGGAACTTGCTTACAAAGATCAGCTATATTTTGTAGATAAATAATTTCCTGTCATTTAACAAGGAAACTATTAATAAGTTGTGATAGATCAGAAGTAAATCCACATATTATATATATATATATATATATATATATACATACATACATATATACTACTCACAAAATTTAGCAGTCCCATCAGTAAATTGTCAGTTTGTTAATCTTTAACTAGCCTCAAAATAATAACCACAAATTAATATTTTACATATGCATATGTAATTTTTGGGACTAATAGGTATTTGTCAATTAGTGTGTTGAGGTGTTGAGTAAAGCACTAGCATGGTTTGGGCTACCTGGTGTCATCCACAGTTGGGGTATATTTCCATTGGATCTACTTCAGGAATTCTGTAGTGTTGGTTGAGATAATAATCGATTAATGAAACAGAAGATAGATTTGGTATTAGTCTTCATTCCATACAACAATCATTTCGATCCATTACTTGTTGGGAAAGAATGCTACTGTTATTTAGCCCTAGGAAACACTGCTTCCTGTTGGATTTGACACATTTCCTGTGTCCGTATGTTTTCAAAGTGGAGACAAGCACCTCCATCCAGCAAAACCAGCAACCAGAGACTAGTTTCAGAGTCATTGCTCATTGACAGCTAGCAAGCCATGCTACTCTGGACTGATGATGAGCAACGACTCTGAAACTAGTCTCTGGTTGCTGGTTTTGCTGGGCGGAGGTGCTTGTCTCCACTCTTGTCTCTACATTTTGAGTTCAAATTATGCCGAGGTTGACTTTGCCTTTCCTCTTTTCGGGGTCAATAAATTAAGTACCAGTTGCGTTTGGGGTTGATCTAATTGACTGGGCCCCTCCCAAGTTTTAGGCCCTGTGCCTATAGTAGAAAGGATTATTATTATTGTTATTATTATTATTATTATTATTATTACTATTATTATTATCATATTGTCTTTGTACAGCTTCTAATGCTGGATATGCACTACAGTGTCAGCTGTTCACTATCAGTGAAGTAAGGTAACACCCTTTAGTTTTTGAGCACCATCTGAAGTATTCAAGTAGTTCCAAGCAGTGCTGTTTTCTGCAAGTGTTCCACCCTTACTGCAGTCCCTATTTGTTCCATGTACTTCTCAAGATTTTTACTCACTGTTCCCAGGGTTATGACATTTATTAGTACTACTACCACATTTTTCAGCGAGCACAACTGCTTAACCTCCCAAGCTAACCTCTCTCTCTCTCTCTTTACTCTTTTACTTGTTTCAGTCATTTGCCTGCGGCCATGCTGGAGCACCGCCTTTAGTCAACAAATCGAACCCGGGACTTATTCTTTGTAAGCCCAGTACTTATTCTATCGGTCTCTTTTGCCGAACCGCTAAGTGACGGGGACGTAAACACACCTGCATCGGTTGTCAAGCAATGCTAGGGACACACACAGACACACAAACACACAAACATACACACACATACATATATACGAAAGGCTTCTTTCAGTTTTCGTCTACCAAATCCACTCACAAGGCATTGGTCGGCCCGAGGCTATAGCAGAAGACACTTGCCCAAGATGCCACACAGTGGGACTGAACCCGGAACCATGTGGTTGGTAAGCAAGCTACTTACCACACAGTCATTCCTGTCGACTTTTCTTTCTTCCTTATCGCATACCTTGTCAGCTGGGCAAGCTATATCTATGATCCAGCATTTCTTTCTCAACAGTGTTTGGTTTGCTATTCCCTATCTCATAGTTGCATTGAATCATAAAATCCCATCGGATCTTTGCATTATCATTTTTGATGATGCCTTTGGGTTTATGTTCATACCTCTTTTTTGCTCTGTCAATTCCATACTTGCTGCCAAGTGTCCAATGGACAATCCTTGCTATATTGTCATAACATCTCTTAAATTCTTTCTGAGCTAGTGGCGTACATTGATTTATTATAGCCAGGTGTTCTTCCTGTTGCAACCTTACATGATTTTTACATAATGAATCTTTTATTCCACTGGTCTTTGACAGCACAGTTGTAATGTCAACAAGGAATGCCAACATTATATCACAACATTCTTCTGAATTTATGACAAGCGAAGCTTCAAAATGTCAATATTTGCACACACACAATGGGCTTCCTTCCAGTTTCTGTTAACCAATTCTTCTCACAAGGCATTGGTTGGCTCTGTAGAAGACACTTGCCAAGAGATATGGTTTCAGCATTTTGTCCACAAATTCTGCACTTATCCCTTTCTGATGTGTTGTCTATTCTGTTTTTGATGTAATTCATTCTTAATACTTGCTCAGAGGCAGCATAGATTAGAGCCTCTTTTTCCTGTTTTAAATTACTTTTAGTCATCCATAGCCAACTTTATTATTATTACTATTATTATTATTACTATTATCATTATTATTATTATTATTATTTTCAATATTTTGATAGAGACAGTGGAATACCTGACTAAATGCTTGTTTTCAAACTAGTTCTCAGCAGTTTAAGAACAAATCCTCAGACATTAGTTTCACATATTTAGAGTATATAAAATAAACAGCACTTACATTCTATTGGATAAACTCTATTTTCTATGAAATAGGTGATATATGAATTATTCTGGGAATATAATACACACCAAAATTGTTTAAGAGTTATGATATATAAGCAATTAATTTGGTATAATTGCATAGCCTCAAATTATTATGCAATCAACTGGAGTGTGTAATTAATCCAATTTGCATAGTAAATAATAAATTATGAAATTTCAATATATTATTAGTTGTAAGGTCTAAGTTACAAATGATCCTACAATATGATAAAAAAAGAGAATATTTTTTTTACTTAAAGAACATTTTGTGTAAACAGTAATTACTAATGTTCCACCTAGTCTCAGTTAGCTTTCTTATTGCTATGTATTGGCCTAGTAGTCATTTGACTTAACAGTTTTGGTATCTTGTTTTTCTTTGATATTCTTCAAGTACCCAAGCTACAACAGACTCAAGTGCTATGTTATTCTTCTTGATATTTTGTTGGTCAATAAATTTGTATACATAATTTACTCATCATCCACCCAGGGCAAGCCATCTTTTTGTTTTTGTCTGGTTGACATGTGTTGACAGGATATTTGACTTATCCCTGATAAGGTCCTAGTTTTCTTTGATATCCTTCAACCATCCAGATTCATATCTCTCAACAATGGCTTTCATTCACTTTAAATTACTCAATGATAAAAATTTAGGATGAGTGGATTCTTAAAAATTTTAATTGGCCAAATCCCAAAGTATGTATGGTAATGAAAGTAACTAATTAATATTCATTCACTTCTTGATTAAAAACTATCTTATCTCCATATTTTAATAACAACGAACTTGATTATATACCAAAATCTAAATTTTGATCATCTGTAAGTCATTGAAAGGATATGAATAATTTGAATAAATTTGATGTTGATATTGTGTGTTTGCAAACAGGAAGTACTCACTACTCTCTTTTAGACTCATCATGTAAACATGATTTCAAAATTACTTTTCTTCATTCAATATTCAATTTCCATGCTAGCACAGGCTGTAGAGAGATTTATTATAGCCAGGTGTTCTTCCTGTTGCAAACTTACATGATTTTCACATAACAGATCTTTTATTCCACTGGCCTTTGACAGCACAGTTGTAATGTCAATAAGGAATGCCAACATTATATCACAACATTCTGCTGAGATTATGACAAGTAAAGCTTCAAAATGTCAATATTTGCACACACATACACACAATAGGCTTCCTTCCAGTTTCTGTCAACCAATTCTTCTTTTTCATGGCATTGGCTCTGTAGAATACACTTGCCAAGAGATGTGCAATGGGACTTCATAATTATTCAGTCTGCAACTTTTCATAGTAAATCAAATGTTTGGTTTTATGATACATTTATTTTCTTTACTATATAACTCAAGAAAGTATTAAGTAATTAACAGAGATCACAATTAACTAATCAAAAATATTTTAAATTTAAGTTCTTAGATGGTAAAAAAATAATGTTTTTCATGATGTTTGAAGTATCAACATAATGTCTCCAAAAATCAGTAACTATATTTCATTTTCATTGCATAAAGTTACACAAGTGTCAGTTATATAGAGAAAGAGAGAACTGTTAGTTAATGAAGCATGATGGTAACAGAGATAGATGGACCATATATAGATGGACCTATAAAAATGAAGTATTGTTCTGCAGATCTGAGAACTTTCATAACTATAGCTTTATGATAAAAAAAATATATATATATTCTAGTGTTTCTCTTTTTTTTTCTTTTTAATGATAGAGAAGGTATTTTTCAGTAAAAGATATAAGTAAATGCACTTGGAACTTTATAAGTTTATATCTAATCTCAAAATTAACTAAATGCAACAGTATAGTCATAAAAAGGATAGCAGTGGTTTTGATTAAATATATAAACTGGATAATTTATTGGTTATATGGATTGGTAATGTCAGTGTATTTTGCTTGTCATTACCACAGCACCACTGCCACATCTACTGGGAAATCAAGGGCATCCTAGATTCTCATTTCAGAGGTTTTATGTTTATTATCTCCATTATTATTACGTTTCAAAAAACTTCCATTTTTTAATCGTAATGTGAGAACTATGACAAAAGATTTCATTATTAAATTTTTAAAAAAAATCTAGAGCAGTGGAGATAGCCACAGATAAATGATCAGATAGTTTGTTGGGTAAAGTTCAATGTTTCAGTTTTTGAATAAAAAAAACAAAAAGGTTGACTTTGATTCCCGTCGTTCATAAAATAATAACCAGTAATACATTGCACTCCATGCAGTTAAAATGTTTGGTTCACTTTACACAACACCTCAAAAGTAAATAAATGAAATAAGTCACTGAATAAAGGAATTGTGTCGAAGGATATAATAATGATGATGATGATGATGATAATAATAATAATAATAATAATAATAATAATAATAATAATAATAATAATAATATAATAATAATAATAATAGTAATAATAATAATGTTGATGATGATTATGATGATCTTCTGATTCTAAGTCAGATGCCTTATCCATTAAACCATGTGGGCCAACAGAGTTCATATATTTTTTTCTTATCAGCACTTTTTCACCTTTCTGCTTTTTTTTACCTTTTTTTATTATTTCATCTCAAAACTATTATGCTCTTCTCATATCTCTCTCTCTCTCTCTCTCTCTCCCTCTGTGGTATTTATCTCAAATTAAATAGAGAAAATACAATTTCACTTGATGAAGAAAATGAAAAAACATCTTGCCTGAACTTTCCACTCAATGAAAGACATAAATAAAGCTGAGCTGATTATTTTTGACTTTAATCTTGTTTATATTCCGTTGCTTTCATTTTTATCCTATTTTACTGTTATTTACTAGTTTTTCTGTTGAAAAATTTAAAAAAAATCAAAGATAATGATCATATCTGTTATTTTCTTCCTCTGTAAGATATTTTTTTTTTTTACCTCTTAACTCATTATTCTCTTTATCATTCTAATTTCCCTCTCTCTTTCAATTTCACTTTCTTCCTCTCATTCAATCTGTCTTTCCCCCTTTCATCTGCAACCTCTATTTTGTTTTTCTCTGTCATGATCTATCACTTTCTCTCCCTTCGCTTCTCAGTTTATTTTTACCTTTTTCATTCCCTATACTCTCTTCATATCTATTTTTATTATTGTTTCAGATCTCTCTCTCTCTCTCTCTCACATGCATGCAAACACTCACTCTAAAAAATATATTTGAATCTCTCTTCTATCTATCTCATCCATAATTATTACTTTTGTCATTCTCTCTCTTTCTCATGTCCCCTTTTCTCTCGACTCCCCTCTCACTCTCTTCTGACATTTCTCACATAGACCCACTCTCTCCTCCCTTTGTTTCTCCATGATTCATGGCTGTTGGAAATAAGAGCCAACAGTAGAAAGATGAAGATCTCTTGAGGGCCATAGCAGTCAGAATTGCTGTTTAGATCTGAGATCAGTTAATAGCTGATCTAATGCTATATTCTCAGTAGCATTATGAACATGAAACAACATGGAGAGGTGAAATGGTTGGATATAACTTCCTACCGACAATTGAAAGAGCTATTATACTACTTAATTCATTTCATCAGCTGTGATATTTTTTATGCTTTTTATGATATTTATTTCAACTGTTTTCTTTATATGCATTTTTTTTTTCAGTAAATTTACTGTGATGTAGCTGAATGGAGATAAAAACATAATGGGTAAAAAAGAAGAAATGTGAATTGTTTGGGTGCATAAAATATTTGTGCAAATACACAATTTTATTCACAATAAAATTAAATACACACACACACATATATATGCTTGTGTGCATGTGAGTATAAATATATATAGTGAGAGACACAATTTCATATATATATATATATATATATAATATATATATATATATATATATATATATATATACATATATATATATATACCCATGCTAGCATGGAAAGCGGACGTTAAACGATGATGATGATGATGATGATGATGATATATATATATATATATATAAAGCGGACGTTAAACGATGATGATGATGATGATGATGATATATATATATACACATGCGCATGTTATAGACATGCTTGCATTCATCATCATCATCATCATCGTTTAGCGTCCGTTTTCCATGCTAGCATGGGTTGGACGGTTCTACTGGGGTCTGTGAAGCCAGAAGGCTTCATCAGGCCCAGTCAAATTCAGGCCCAGTCAATATTCCATCGTCCATCATAATCTTCCTCATTATCATTGTATAAATGCCTATTTTCCTGCTTTCTATGAGAAGAAAGTATAGCTAATTACGCCCATCTCATTGCATCATTGTTTCAGTTAAGCCCTGCGTTCGGAAATCTGATATCACAAAGGATCTTCTATATGGTTACTCAAACTGTTAGAATAGCAATGAAATCTCCCATCAAATGATACCTACCGACATCAGATAATGTGGTCCTATGTTCCTGGTATACAGGAAAATGACTGAACAATCACGATTGGGTTACCTTTTATTATATGGTTCACCTGATTAGGATGGGGCATAATCACAACAGCTTCCTTCAGTACAGTCACCTTCCATTGTCAGACCACATCATTTCACTTCCTTTTGTTGTCTACACATATGCAAGAAAGACTTCTTGCATATAGCATCTGACATCTTTAATACTCAACCATTCTCTAATCCACCTTCTACTCATGCTCATTAATATTACATAAGCCTGCTTATTATCAATTGTTTATCTCAGCATTATCGAATCTTCTGTCTTGTTCAATTTAATCCCTCTGCCATTCACTCTTTTACCATATTTAATAGTCATCCACTCACAACATGGTGTCTTCAAAGATTATCTCAGGGTAGGTAAATCTTTACATTTCCTTCTTTTTATCTCATAATCAATCATCTCAAGATGGTAATTTAAAACTTGAAAGATTGTCAAGATAATTTAAAACTCAGAGTATTGTCAAGGTAATTTAAAACTTAAGGTGTTGCCATAGATACCTATTTCTTTATTACCCACAAGGGACTAAACACAGAGGGGACAAACAAGGACAGACATAGGTATTAAGTCGATTACATCGACCCCAGGGCGTAACTGATACTTAATTTATCAACTCCGAAAGGATGAAAGGCAAAGTTGACCTCGGCAGAATTTGAACTCACAACGTAACACAGACGAAATACCGCTAAGCATTTCGCCCGGCGTGCTAACATTTCTGCCAGCTCGCCGCCTTAGTCATAGATACCTGTTTACTTGTTACTGGTTTTTGCATCTCTTTGTAAGGTAACCAACTACCTATAAACCACTCTATTTGACAAAACTGAAAGAGACCTCTCTATACAAAAACACTTCGTACTAGAAATATCAACCAAATTTTCCTCAATTAACACTTTATCATCTTATGAAAAAGATATACAGAATAATGTAGTTGTTGGCATTTAAAAAGACAGCATAGTCATAACTGAAATGTTTTAATCAGTGAGGACATGTGGTTGTCATGATAGTGGCTAAATAACATGATCTATGATCTATTTAGCAAGAGCAACTTTCAGTTTGATATTTGTTCTTGCTGTCTTTGAATTTTGTCTGATATTTTTCTATTTCAGTTACTAATATTCCCAACATATAACTCAAAATTTAATGTCATGGCACTTTGTAAACAGTCCTTCTGACCAATGAGAAAACTGGGGTTTAAGAACTAAGGCTATGCTAAGGTGCATGAGGCTGAGGTTGGGAGAAGGGGCAGAGACAGACACTATAAACTCTCCCCTTCCTCAGCTGTTTCTCGTATACCCCTACCTTTTCTGTCTTCGTTAATAATTTTCATTTTTCGAGAATGCATATTTCACAAACTATTCAAGGTAAACATTACTATATGTAGACAATCTACTTGGAAGAATTATGAATTTTGTAGTCAAGAAGGGTAGTTTGAAGCAACCTATCTGTGTATCCTGCTTAATTTCAAAGACAGTAGAAAAATATGATTCAGTTTATGGTACCTCAGACAAATTTGCCTTTCAAGGTACTCTCACTAAATTTTAGGCACTTTTATCTGTGCTTCATTTCTGAGACTACTAAGAAATATCCAAGCAACAGACAAAAATATAACATGATTTTTTTTTTAACTATCCTGGCAGTAATCTTGTATCATACTTTCCCAGATATTTTAAGCATCTGTGCACCTATCCCTGATGGACCTATGGCTTTCTCCTTTTTCACACTCTTCATGACATTACTGATCCAATAAAGACACCAATGATATGCATATGCATGCACATACATACATATATATATATATATATATATATATATATATATAAGAAGGCGGCGAGCTGGCAGAAACGTTAGCACGCCGGGCGAAATGCGTTGCCGTATTTCGTCTGCCGTTATGTTCCGAGTTCAAATTCCGAGGTCGACTTTGCCTTTCATCCTTCCGGGGTCGATAAATTAAGTACCAGTTACGCACTGGGGTCAATGTAATCGACTTAAGCCGTTTGTCTGTCCTTGTTTGTCTCCTCTGTGTTTAGCCCCTTGTGGGTAGTAAAGAAATATATATATATATATATATATCATCATCATCATCATTGTTTAGCGTCCGTTTTCCATGCTAGCATGGGTTGGACGGTTCTACTGGGGTCTGTGAAGCCAGAAGGCTTCATCAGGCCCAGTCAAATCTGGCAGTGTTTCTACGGCTGGATGCCCTTCCTAGCGCCAACCACTCCGTGAGTATAGTAGGTGCTTTTTACGTGCCACCCGCACAGGTGCCAGACAGAGCTGGCAAACGGCCACGAATGGATGGTGCTTTTTATGTGCCACCGGCACGGGGGCCAGGCGAGGCTGGCAATGGACATGAACGGATGGTGCTTTTTATGTTCCACCGGCACGAGGCCAGTTGGGGCGGCGCTGGTAACGGTCGCGAAACGGAAGGTTCTCTTACATGCCACCGGCACTGGTAACACATCTGCAATTTCCATTGATCGATTTCGATTCTGATCCTCACTTGCCTCGAAAGATGCCCATCATTTATATATATATATATATATATATATATATATAAATGATCAGCATCTTTCAGTTTCTTTTTGCCAAATTCATTCAATAGAGTTCTGTTTATCCAGGGGCTAGAGAAGAAAATAAGATACTTGCACCTGAACCAGAGTCTATATGGTTGGGTGGCAAATTTCTTAACCAGACACCTATGCTTGTGTCAAGATATACCTTATATAGAGAAAGTTTGCTATCGTTACAAACTTGTTAGGAAGAAGAAAATTCATTTAAGGAAGTAGTAACTATGAATTGAAATTGATGCAGGATTGAGATGACAGATAATCCAGCAGGAGAGCTTGTTTAGTGTCAGCAGCATCACAGATATACAGAACCTGGTTGACAATACAAATGGATCTAACTCTAAAACACAAGCCTACTCAAATTAAGCAGTGTGAAAACTACAATTATATACACATGTATGTGCTTGTGAGTGTAAATATACATATATATATACATATATATATATATATATATATATATATATATATAATATATATATATATATATATGTGTATGTATGTATGCATGAGTACATGTGCATACATACACGCATGCACACATACACACATCTAGTTCTTTAGTTGATTTAAACCATTATGAATTCTACTCAAGCCAGAGCAACACCTTGATGACTGCATCTTATATTTAGTATTGCTGGTTATTTGCTTGTGTGTACATGTCTGTTTTCGGTAAATTACTGGAGAATGCTTCCCATTGATTATAACATGCTAAAAATGAGAAGTCACCGAAATGTTCTTGCTTTCTTCAGATAAGAAACTAAATAACCAGGATCCTCTAATGACATATTTGATTTCATTTAATGCAATCTTTGCTATTTGATGTTTATCTTCTTGTTCCGTCATTTATTCAATAGTGTATACCAAAGTTTGGCACCTTATTTTTCAGATGAAGATGATGGTATGCCTATATCTCATGTATTTTAGTGAGTATAACATATTAGAGCTTGGAGTTAAAGCTCAGTAAAGTTGTTTTACTCATGTTATATCTTAAGGAAGATGTTTTGCTGTTTTTCTAGTGAAAGTGCTTTATCATAAAGTATTGGAGTTACAGAGTTATGAAAAAAATCATAATGTCTAAAAATAAATTGTTTTGTAATATCAACCTTACTGTTGTGAGGTGAATGACACATTACCAAACTATGTTAGAAAAGATGCATTGACGGGCAAGGTAATGTTCAAAATCCTGGCTGATTCTATGCTTAGCTCTGGTTCAATGTTACTGGAAGCTTTCCAACATCTAGAAAACTGAAAAAAGACTTTTCTTGGACATTCTTGAATGATTTTAAATGATGAGTGAAAGGCTACGCCGTTTTGAAACCAAGTAGGTTTCTTAGACAATTATCTCAGCCTGTCTGATTGTGTGTGTGTGTGTGTTTTTTTTTTATTGCTGGTCATATGGGTGAATGAATACTTGGCTTTACTTTCTGACTTGCTGAAGAAAATCTTCACATAGTTAATAATTTTTCATATTTCATGAACTGAAAGAAAACTTTCTCATATTACTTTTGTAAGATGCCATATATATATTTGCTCGATCTTTGATATGATATTGATCCTAATGTAGCAGCTGTCTGGTTTTGGACAGTATTATAAGAGACTCATATGCATAACATAAGAAAGTTTGGAAAATCGTATACATGTCTGAGATTTTTAATGAATGTTCTTCAAGAAAGTTTTAAACTCCTGTTTCAGTTTTATTTATTATAACATATTTATTTTAAAGTGGGGTTGTATACATAGTTTATTGTTTATTTGATTCATTGTATCTATTTCATATAATGAATCACCTATATTTTAGAATATGGAGAAGTTATTTTTTTTATAAGTTTATAATTCTTGTGTATAGAAAATGGACATATTTCATAAGTTCAGTTTTGTATGTGGAAACAAAGTCTAGCAAGTTTATTTTCTGATAGGCTGAGAGTGGAAAGAAGCTATATTATGTAGATTAAAAAGATGTTAGTATATCTCTTTATTCAAATACAGATATCCTTCCTTGACATGGCTTTTCATAATGTCATTTTAAGGTTGACATTGTATTTTCAAGCATTTTTGATTTGTGAGAAGACATTCTTTGTGAACACTTTGTGTGTAACTGAGTTAGAAAGTCGATAAATGATGCCTATAGCGAAGCTTTATTGTGGCAAATAAACAGGTGTACAGTAATGCACAGCGTATAAATAGAAAAGGATAACATTTAGTGTGAGATCGTCATTCACAATATAAAATAATACTAGCTGGCCCCATGCCATCAAAAATGATGGCTAATTGTAATATTTTATATATAAATAAGGTACAAAAGGATCACAGATACAAACATTGAAATACTTCTCTTGTACATACACACATATACTCACACAGAGCTGAAATGCTGTTTGATTTTTGTTTTCAGCGATAAATCCTCACCATCCTACTTCTATTGCATGCACACACACACATTTTCACGTGACAACCTTTTACATACACACACATATTCATGCACAGTTGAAACACTGTCTATCTTAAAGGACCTATTTTCCTGCTGTGTAGAAAACAATAGCAGGAGACGAAATTTGAACCAAGAATGCAAAGAACTGGCACACACACACTGCAAAGTATTGTGCCCAATGCTCAAACAATTCAGTCAGTCCACCCATCCTAGATTGGTACTTTATTTATTAACTCTAAAAAAATGAAAGGCAAGACATGCTGCAAGGTACTCTATTCAATGCTATAATGACCCAACCAATACAGTAGTTTTGCATGTTAAGTTATATATATATATGTGTGTGTGAATATTATACACCTGCAGATATACAAAGAACCTTTGTTTCGTCTAAAAATCATGAAAATTATTTGACAGATGCAGTGTCTTAAAATCTAAAACAATAATATTTTTGCAACCTAAACGATGATTTTAATGAAGGAAATATTTCTCCCCACTATATGATTTTTAAGCGAATACAAAACAGACTAAATATGCTTGAAAGTTATGACCAGTTTTTCAAAAAAGTAAAAAAAAAAAAAATAGTTGAACTTTAATTACTTTACAATAGATAACAAATCATAATCTAATTAAACCAATGAAATTATTATCACTTTCATAGAAAGTAATTAGTCAAAATAGCTTTTACTCATTTTGATTTCTTTGTTTTAACCAAGATGGTAGTAAGGATACCAAACTTAACAGACTGTTTGGGGGTCTCTCAGATTTGAGAATGTACTCTCCAAACACAAAATATTTAAAACATTTTATGACATTGATATTGTGAGAATATAAAGTTAAATGATAAAGAATTAGACTAAAGCTGTCATGGTAAAACAACCAGCCAATCAAGTATCAAGTGTCTAATTTGTTAAGAAAAACACAAGTCTTCTTACTGATACTTCTTAAGAAAGACATCTAAAACTCAAAAACATAAGATTTTTTCTGGCATTCTTTAATACTCAGCTGTATCAAATTTTCCTATTGTCTTAACATGGTTGTACAAGTGAAAAACAAATTTACCTCTACTGAAGGAGTGGAGAGAGAGAAAGAAAGGATAAAACAGAGAAAAAGGAAAATACAAAGAAAATTAAGAAAAAAATATTCAAGCAAAAATAAATTTTGAAATGGCATTGTCAGTTTCTTTAAGGGTAGAAGTTTAGAAACTGTAACATACTATATTTAATATTTCCAACATCTCTAAAAATCTGCGATACATTTCTAACACTTAATGCTAGAGTAAACAAATTATGATACATTTTTACCACAAAGACATCTTAAATTAATCACATTACTAATTAAAATTTTTCACAAAAAAGATGATCACATAGCATTTTATCAAAGGAATCTATGAATGAAAAAATTCCTTGTTATAAAATGTTGCCTTGCTAAAAACAAGCTAAGTGGATCCATTATATAATTATTGGTTTTAACTGGAACCTAGTGGCTGAATACATTTTGATATGGTATTTCCACCTCTTCATTCAATACACCAATCTATTACTAAAATTTAACTTGTAACACACAAGAGTATAAGTTAACAGTAATGTCAAGGCAAATGGAAGACCCATAGGAATAAAACTGCAGATATTTTATCCTGTCTATTTAAATAGCATTTATTGTACACTCATAGAGGAGAATTTGATAAAATTTAAATATTAGGGAGTGTTTATCTGTGAAATACATTTATTGATTAGGGTGTTAAAAATTGCTTCAGGCACAAGGGGGAAAACAGATTATTCTGTTCTTAAGTTTTACGAGGTGGTAAAATAAGTCCCAAGGTTTAAAGGGTTAATGTCATTATTAATTAGAGAGAATTCTGAACAAAGCTAAAAGCATTAAATTGGTTAATTTTAAATTATTTCAGTTCGGTGTGTTGTGATTATGAGATTACTCCTCACTATAGTTTGCTTAGTCTTTAATAACTCTGGGTAGGATAAAGTACAGGGTAATAATTTTAGTTGTTTAACATTTCAAAACTAGGGTCGGCATTTATTGTTGGTTATAAATAGAATGCTAACATTTACTAACTGAGCGTGGGTAAGAGTTAGTTTATTCTGGAGTATGTTATTAATTTGACTTTGACAAATTATTACTGATTATTATCTGCAAAAGGTGTTTTATAGTGTTGCAGCAGCTGAAAAGATATTTAAGATTTTTATGTCTGTTATTTATATTATCGTATTGTATTTAACAGTAGGTTGAATAGGATAAAGATCCAGTATAATCTAGCTGATCATAATCTATTAGATTTTGATAAAAGAATAAAACCACAGGTTTGAAGGGTGGATTTCTTCAACTAAACCTTATTACTTGTTGGGTAATATATTTTATTTGTCGCAGGAGGATGAATGGCAAAAGTAACCTCAGTAAGATTCAAACTCTACAAGCAAAGGACCGTAATTATATACCAGAAGAGGTATTTTTGTCAGTGCTCTGATGATTCAGTCATTTTCTAGTCTTAACCAATCACTTTATATCATAAAATTCTGCAGGTGTGTTTTGAACTCGACCTTTGAAGAATTTTAAATCATCTAATAGTATTAGTTCTATCTTAAATCATTTGAATATATACACATTTACCTTGTCAAGTAGCATATTTTATGAAGATATTTTAAATGTTTTTAGTTTGTATTTATAATATTTTAGAATTACTTTTGGATAAAAGCTTTTTAACCCTGAAGGATATGGTAAAATGTATTTTACACAAGTCTCTTGAAAAGATTTTAAAAATTGAACAAATTTCATGAAAAACAGCTTTGATTACTGTTGCATATCATATACCGAAATTATAAAAAAAAATTCAGAAAAAAACCCCCCAAAAACAAATGAGGAAAAAAATGTGGTTAAAGAAATTAAACATAACAGAAGCGAGTAATCTAACATTTCTATATGCAATGTTTTAAAGCATTTGATATATCTACGTTTTTTTCTTTTTTTCAGAATTAATCAAATTTCTAGTTGTGTGGGTAGGTGAATGCTGAGGTGTGATTAATCAACTTCAAAGAAATGGCAGAAATATTGGATTAAATGCAAAATTGAACATGAAAAGGAGTAGAATATAATACCTTCCTGTTTCTTTCTCTAACTCACTAACACAACCCCTTCTCCTGCCCATGAACAGCACACACATACACACACATACTCTATTTTGATTTCCTTTAGTGAAGAAACTGATGTAAGTCATGACAGTCACATACTAACTGAGTGCATAGAAATGCATTTGATGACCTACTTATTGCAAACATAGATATATTTGGTTATGTTCATGTACAAATGATACATTATCATCATCATTTTAATGTTCATTTTTCCAAGTTTGCATGGGTCAAACAGAATTTGTTGATGTAAATTTTCTGCTATGGAATGCCCTTCCTCTCACCAAGCAAAGTAATATTTCCCTATAGCTGGAAGACTGAAACCAATGAACACTGCTTATGTGATGACAATGCTTGTTTAAAACTATTGCATAATGTCAAGACATATAGACAAATACACATCATATCAAAAGTGAATAATCTACTCCTCTATATAGAAAATATATCTATCCAATCAACTCAGCAAGGTTCACCTAACCCATGCCAGCATGGAAAGATAGACATTAAAACACACACACACACACACACACAGTTGTGAATACTCTCAGACAGAAATGTTTGTTCGTAAATTAAGAAGTTTCTCAAGTTACTGTAGCACTCTTGAGAATATAGAATCCAGTATTGATAAAAATATACAACTAAAAAAACCATTTTATGACTATCTTAACATTATGCATATTTATACTTTCCTCTTAAAATATTAGTCACATAGATTGTGTTTTTTTTTACATTTATTGCTGCAATCTTTAAAAATAATAACTATAAATAATTCCAAACTTCTGCATGTATATATTGGTAAATAAAATTACCATTTTAGTAAATGTAGATTTATAGATAGATGCACACGAAGACACACACACACATACAAATATACACATCACTTTGGAACTATTCCTCACATGCAGGTATTCAGTTTCCAGTTGCTCTAATTCTTTTGAACATTTCATTATTCAATCTGTATCAGACAATGAGGTGCTATTTAATCTGTTTCTCCCTCTCTATCTATTACTAACACATACACATAGCAAATGAAACACTTCCTTTGCCTTTCTCCGTTTTATCTTAGACTTACATTCATGTAAATATATAAACTTTTATTCATATCATTTTCATAGTTACCTAAAGAGTGTATACACCGTACGTAAACAATGTAAATGAGAGATTATTTTAATCTGAAACACTGTTCTAAGTATGTGATTAAAATGTAAGACATGTATTCATGTTTGCAATAAACACTGCATGAAATCTTTAACAGTAAAAGATTTATATGATAATAGTGTTAGAGACATTATGTCCAAGGCTTAAATACTGGAATACAAACCATAAGATACTAAGCACATGCATTAAGAAAGTAAGAAAGTAATATACATTTACACACACACACACACACAGTTATTATAGCCGGCATCTTACAAACACTTTGGATTTCATGCTTTTCTAACAGCAGACTGGATTTAGTTAGTAGAAACTGAAAAAAGCCTATTATATGCATATATTGTCTGTATTTATGTTAATTTTAATGCTTCTTTTCTCTTATGCAGGTATGAATTTGGATGGAGATTTTTTTTGTTGAAGTGGGACTTTACAGCTGGATGCTTTTTCTGACACCATCTTGTGCGTCTATGTTTGCGTGTGCACATCTCTGAAAAGTACTGAGCTACAATCAGTAATTTTATTTCCCCTGTCAAGAAATCATATACTGGTTTTGCCTATTTGAAGAGGAGATCTTTTACTTCAAAAGCTGGTTAGTGTTAACAACAAGAAAGGCATCCAGCTATAAAACAATTCCCTAATAATATATTTGTCTATCCCATGTTAGCATAGAAAAGCTGATGTAAAACGAACGTGTAATAATCTAATATATGTATATTACAGTGAGTGCATGAAGGCATATGATCTTGTGATAAGAATGTTGCACTGACAACCATAAGATTGTGGTTTTGATTCGTGGATCAAGCAGTAATTTGTGTACTTGAGAAAAATACTTCCTCATTGATGCAGTCCACTAAACTGCAGACGGGAGACTTGTGATCAACTGGCACCTCATTTAGGAGTATTGTTGTGATCTTGCTCATTTATACAGCATGGACATGGGACAACTGGCACTGTGAGTTCTAGGACTCAAGACAGCAATATCCAGGAGTTAATGAGAATGATATCCTTTTATCTTTTAAATGGAATTTTTAGTTAAATGTATCGACCCCAGTACTTCTTTTTTAAAGCCTGGTACTTATTCTATTGGTCTCTTTTGTTGAACTGTTAAACTACAGGGACATAAACACACCAGCACAGGTTGTCAGGCGGTAGTGGGGGACAAAATATCACACTGTGTTTGCATGCTTGTATACACACACACACACACACATACGTGTACACACACAGATACAGGGTGCGATGGGTAAATTGTCGCCATTTTATATTTTTAATTTCGTGCATGTGCATTATTTGTTTTTCATTTTGCTCACTGCACAGTATAGTAGGGTCGTTTAACTATACACACAAGATAATTTATACAGATAATTTATACAGGTGCGTGGCACCTTGGGCAAGTGTCTTCTACTATAGCCTTGGGCTGACCAAAGCCTTGTGAGTGGATTTGATAGACGGAAACTGAAAGAAGCCCATCGTATATATGTATATATGTGTATATATATATATATATATATATATATGTATGTATGCATGTGTGTGTCTGTGTTTGTCCCCCTAGCATTGCTTGACAACCGATGCTGGTGTGTTTATGTCCCCGTTACTTAGCAGTTCGGCAAAAAGAGACCGATAGAATAAGTACTGGGCTAACAAAAGAATAAGTCCCGGGGTTGAGTTGCTCGATTAAAGGCGGTGCTCCAGCATGGCCGCAGTCAAATGACTGAAACAAGTAAAAGAGTAAAGAGATATGTAGACACATATATATCTATGTGTGAGTATGTATGTATGTTTATATGTGTGTGTATGTATGTTTGTGTGTGTGTGTATTTATGTGTTTATTTGTTCTTATGTATACACAAGATTAGACTAAAACTGGTATTCTTTGCTGTGTCTCTTTATAGCCTATAACTACCTCAATGTATAGAGACTGATGAGTCTTGAAATACTGGGATTCATATGATTGGCTAAATCTGTGAAGACAAGACACAGTATAGCTACAGTCCAATGACTGAAACTAATATATCTATATTGATTGATTGATAGGCAGACAAACAGAAAATCTATTTACTCTTTGGTAATGTACAAAATTCATATTGAATTCTCTTTGGATTTCAGCTACCTTCATGTCTCTTTCAAGAATACACATGCATAAATTCACACATTCACACACACATGATCATACAGGTTACAAAGAGGTAAGTGTTTCTGCATTGGCAAGAATTGAATTATTTAATAAAATCGACAAAATTTGGGCGGTGAACTTGCTGCGAGGAGTGAAAAATTCAGTGTTTCAGATAATCCCTTTTCAACAAAAATTTGACAGGTGAGAAACTAGAGACACAGCAGAGTTTTTTTTACATATTCTAAGTTAGAAAAACAGTTTGGAATTGATAAGGAATACAAGTCCTCAGAAGCTTCATATACTGACAGGAAAGAATAGGACAAAGAATCTGGGAGAGAGACAGGTAGAATGAAACAGGATTGGAATGAAGCAAAGCAGTGGGCAAAGGCAAAAAGGAAGTGAGATAGGAATCAGAAGATAAGAAACAGCTAAATGAAATCAGAAGAAGTGGAGGAGAAAGAAAAATGCTCATTTAAACCTGGTGGTGACAAAGTACCAAGTTCGAATATAAAACATTGTTCCCCATTTCTTTGAATATGTAAATCCCTGGTGTACCTGTAATTACTTCAACACCTTAGCTTCACATAAGTATCCATGAATTATAGCTTTAGTAGACATTTCCCTTTCTCTCTGTCTCTGTAGACATACATACATACATACATACATACATATATATATATATATATAAATAAATAAATATATATATATATATGAGATATTGTAGTTCGCTTGAAGCACTGTGTATTGTTTGTAAAGAATAAATTTTGAAAGGTACAACAATGCACTATAATATAGACAATGGGCTATATACCTGTTGTAATTTAGTCATCCATAATCCGATATGATATTTTGGAATAATATTCCTTCTTCAGATATTCATAGATGGTGTCACTGCTATAATCGGTTTTCTAACGGCAATTAATGTAGCAGTCAAACACAGCCGTTAGAAAACCAATTATAGTAGCAACTCCATCTAAGAATATCTGAAGAAGGAATACTATTCCAAAATATCATATCAGACTATGGATGACTAAATAACAACAGGTATATAGTCCATTGTCTGTATTATAGTGCATTGTTGTACCATTCAAAAAACTTTTTATTCTATATATATATATATATAAATATATAAATAAAATCAAAGAGATACAATTTTGGATAAGATTATGTCAAAATGTGTGCGTGTGTGTGTGTGTGTGTGAGCATACTAATAAACTCCCCTATGTGGGTCCTTTAGGATTATAGAAGTTAATACCGTAAGTTAATACCTGGTTGATCAAAGAAACAGTTCTGTTGTAAAATTCTTTAACATGTTGTCTGTTATACAATGTTATGTCAAATATTTTGAATTCAGACTGTTTAGTATGGTATACAATAATCTCACAGGACACTGCAGAGCAAAATGTGAGTGGTTTCAGTTGCTACATGGTACAATAACTTTTCTGATGCCAAAGAAAGTCATTTTCAAAATGATGCAATGTACTAAAAGGTTTTTATAAAGGTGTCACAGACCAAATAGTGCCATACATTGAGATGACTTGAGAAATGACATCAGAGATGTATTCATGTCATGTTGACAAAAATAATTAAAAGAATATATTTAGCAACAAATATCAGTTTATGCTGAGATATACAGAAATACTACAATTAATGTAGCAGTCAAACACAGTTAAGCCAAACCTTGTAAAATATGACTATAAATGCCAAAAATTTTCATTCTTTTAACATGATTTCATATGCACAACTTTAAATGCATAATATAATTTTTTGATCATCTCACGTATTTTGCTGATTTTTTTTTTTTTAAACTCTTTAGCAAGAAAATATTCTTTCTTAATGTTAATAATAGCACATTAAACAAAAGAAATTCTCTGAAATTGCAAGATCAATTTACGAAAATATTCCAGAGTATGGAAGATATTTATATCAAAACTAAAGTATCGAAATAATCTTTAGATATATAAAATAACTAAATATAGTTGAAGATTATATATATGTATATCTGTGTACATATATATAATGAGTATCATGATATATAATATATATATATATATATATATATATATATATATATATATATATAATCATCATCATTATATATATATATATACACACATGCACCTGTATATATGTAAAAATACACATACATGCATATATACATACACACATATGTATGTATATATGTATGTATGTATATACATACATTTATATATACATGATAATATGATGGGAAATTGAAGAAAACTATTCTGGTTTGTACAATATTTATAGCAAGAAAATCTTTACTAAATGTTTGATCAAAGGCATTCATAATTGCTTGAAAATTATTCAGTCAACAATGATAAATTGCATGATCAACTGAACTAATCATCCTTTTTTTTTTGTTATATTGTATGTTAGTTATTATTTGATTTCTAATCTTTTTTGTTATTTCTTTACTTTGCTTTTTTCAACTGCCATAAACTAGTTAGACAGAAAATATTTTGAAAGGCTAGGCAATTAATCAAAATAATGAATAACAGAACTTCAATATGAATGATTACATATTTAAAGTTTAATTGCTTTAAGTCACAGATAATTGGACTAATGCATGATCACTGTTTTAGTATTCGGGCTTGTTATTGCAATATTTTACTTAATTGTTTTCTTATTTTTATCACAATTATAACTGAGGTTAGAAATGTTTATCTTTACTATCTTCATGCATGATTTTGCCAATTCCACTGACTCAAAGTTCCTATCTTGTTCAGTCTTGAATAGCTTTAAAGTCATTCAGTTCTACAACCTGTCACTTTAAGTAGCCTCCCTTGTTTGTTGTACTGCCATAAATCAATCAATCTTGCTTTGAAGTCATCTTCAGGTTTCTATTAAGCACAATACGGTTGTTAAAATGTTGAATAAAACCTGAGGACAGCAAAAAAAGTCTTAATCTTATGTCAGAGTTTAATGTTCTCAGAACTTTCGTAAGCTTTAAAGCACTGAACACTAATTCTAGTTGTAAATTTATATTTTGTGTATTTTCTATATTTTGGTGATGCAAATTTTTCAGACCTAGGATAAATCAGTTACGAGTTCAGTTTTCCTTTCTTACTGTAGATATGACATTAATATGTTCACTTAGGATCTTAACTAGCAATCATTGTTAAGTTGTGACTTATTACTTCCTCTCTCCCTTCTTTGGGCATATTCCAGTGGAAGATTACAGACTATAAGTCCAGCAAATGCATGAAACATATATTATCACAAAGCATTCAGATATGAAAGCTTCAATTCTAGGAAGCATTTTGACAGCTGCAAGGAAGTAGAAATTAAAATTTATATAAAAGCTTTTGTTAGAAATATTGGTGACATGAGTATTCAAAAGCTACACTAATTAGATAGGAACAACCACAAATTAACATGCACTGGGAAATATTTGTCATTCAACAATTTATTATCTCATTTGCCTGTTACATTTCACTCCACTCATCACAGTACTGTATAATTCTGTATAGGTTATAGTGGCATGGTTATTATTGAATTGATTAGATTTATATACTGAATTTTTCAGTTCATAATTAGGGCTGGCTACATTCAAAATATATAGTATACAAATTTTTCTCTACATGTTTGTAATCTAACTATAAATTATTCTGAATTATCATGGGAAGGGTTTCAAGAGAATTGTTGATGAGAAATTTTATTAACAAAATTCTACTCAGAACTTCATGGTCCAGCTTTAAGGTATCTTCTTTTCCTTAATTTTGTATTTAGAGAGATATTTGAAGCAATGGAATTAGAAATTACCATGAAAAGCAACCAAACTCTTTAATTTTTATAGTTGTGTATTCATAATAAAATTAGCCAAATACATTCTTTAAAATAAATGAAAAACTGACAGATATCCAAAGGGAACAAGAGAACTAAATATCAAAACATTAAAATATGTTAAAGAATTGAGATAAAATCATAAATATTCTTGAGTATTTCAATATAGCATTTCTTTTCCTGATACAAAGTTAATAATAGTTTCCCTTCAAATGGAATATAATTTTCATCTTAAAGAAATTGTTTAAAAAATTAAGTGAAAATGTTTTAATTTCAGCCAGTAGAGAGTTAACAACAGTAATATAAAATTTACTCATACAAGAAAATTTTATCAACTTATATTAAATCTGTTCATGTCAATGTAATCAAATTAAAACTGTAAGAAACTTTAAAAATTTATGGTCATGCCCAGAATTGCTAATCCTTCAGCTCATCCATGTGTGAAAAGTGTGAAGTAAATGTGAATAATTCTAGGTATGAGGGTGAATTTGTGGAGAATGAGATCTCAATTCCTTGCACTTTACTACATGGCAAACAAATTTATTCATCAATATAGATTAAGAAAAACTGAAATTAAGATTAGGAAGAACTATCAAATTTTAAAAAAAGGCTCAAAAAACATAGATCATGCAATAAATGAAATAAATAAAAACACTTAAATTATGTCAATATCATTCAGTGAAAATAACAGAGGAAGCTTTCCTATTTTTTACCTTTTTTTTTGGCCTCATAAACTTTTCCACATAATCATGTATTTTTTAACCTTTGATTATATATAAATGCACTTGCAAAACTTCTGAATTATATAGAAAAGATAACATTTTCATAATACTCACCTAATACAAATAGATTCACCTTGTTTATTTTTACAGGAACTGTATTAATTTGACAGTTGAATTGACCTTGATCAGATGGTTCCACATCCCTTATATGTAAGTTCCACTCACCAGGATGATCACGAACCACCATTATACGGACATCATCAGTAATTCGACGATCTCTCATCGTCAACAGTGTATGTCTTTGATTTGTCCATATAACCTAATACAAAAAAAAATAAGATTAAAGATAATATTAGTACTAATATATAATAACAATAATAATTTCTAAACATATGCAGGAAATAACAAACTGAAGGAAAAAATAGTCACCCTGTTGGTTATTGTATTGTACACCATTCACCTTATCCAGAAAAATGAAATGGAGAGATCAAGTTCATCAAAGTTTGAACACAACATACAGAAAATGGAAAATATATACTATTAGATATTTTATCAAATAATACCGTTTCTTTTAAACAACATTTAACAATCTGAATCAACAAGGAAGCCTATTTACTAGTTTTCACTTAATCGACAAGAAATAGCAACTAATTCTTCCATAAATCATACGTCAGTATTTTAAATGGTAAATGATGTTACATTAGATACTTTCTGGAAAATAGAACAACAGTGTTCATAAGTTTGCTAAATCAGAGCTGACTTAGAGTTAATGAGTAATGATAACACTCATGCATATGCTTACAAAATCAAGAAAACAACACAGGACCCATGACTTGCAGAAGCCTTTTTTCATGAGCAGAATTTCTGACGCATGGAATAAACTACCTGCATCAGTTGTTAGCTGTCAAGACATTACATTCTTCAAAGCTTTCATGCTTCTTGAAATTCGCCAACAGTACACCTGATGCTCCCCACCCACCATTTCTTCTTCTTTATTTCTGTTCAGGCTTTTTTTCACTGTTCACTTCCTGTACATATTTTTATGTACTGTGCATGCAGTTTTAGTTTCTTTTTTCTGATGAGTTGTAGTGCACCTGAGCACTATATACAATAAGTTCATTATTATTATCATTATTGTAAGGTGGCGAGCTGGCAGAATTGCTAGTACACCAGATGAAATGCTTAGCATCACTGCATTCTGAGTTCATATTCCGCCGAGGTCGACTTTGCCTTTCATTTTTTCGGGCTCGATAAATTAAGTACCTATTTCTTTATTACCCACAAGGGGCTAAACATAGAGGGGACAAACAAGGACAGACATAGGTATTAAGTCGATTACATCGACCACAGTGCGTAACTGGTACTTAATTTATTGACCCCGAAAGGATGAAAAGTAAAGTCGACCTCGGCGGAATTTGAACTCAGAACGTAACGGCAGACGAAATACTGCTAAGCATTTCACCCGACGTGCTAACGTTTCTGCCAGCTTGCAGCCTTGTATCATTATCAATAAATTAAGTACCGGTTACGCAATGGGGTTGACATAATCGACTAACCCCCCCCCAAAAAAAAAAAAGTTTCAGGCCTTGTGCCTATTGTAGAAAGAATTATTATTATGACATCAGCAATCAACATTCGTATTTGTTAAGGTAACTCTGAACATGAATATGGTAGTACTGGGCAAAATTGTGTTTACCCTAATCTTGCAAAATAGCGTACAGTAATACTTTACAAGTTAAACAAGGTGAAAAAACATGCTCTTTTACTCATTCAACTAGAATAGGAAAAAAAAAAGAAAAAATTGTATTAAGAATATACAACATATAGAGAAGTGAAGAGATTGTGAAAATAACAAATTAATCCTACCAAAGAGATTTTGTGCAAGATGCTTTAGTAATATAATCATCTTTCCTTTTCTAACAGAACCAAGTATTCAAAACAAATAATGAAATAGTCTAGTAAACCTTAAAATAAACCTAGTTCTAAGCAAAGAATATGCTTAAGAAAAGAAAGTCAATCAAATTCAGAGCATATATGGAGCCAAAGTATACAGCATGTTATGCAATGAGTTAGAAAGAAAATAATTATGAGTTCCTTTTTTACCAAATCAAATACTTGCATAAGTAGCAGAAAATTTACAGACAATCCAAACCACTACCAATGAGCTAATGATGGTACCTCTATATGGTTGTTTGCCAAGTTAGAAATAAAAGCTAAATTTCCCTCAAATCATAGCTACATCTTTAAAAATGGACACAGAGACACACTGTATATGTGTATATATATATATATATATATATAAAATGTGACCTCATGTGTACCGTTGGCAATTTTTTTCCTCTGTCTTCCCTTCTCTGGATCTTTCCTTCTCCTATGTTTCCGACGAAGAGCTCCGCTTGAAACGTTAAACCCTCCTTCTTTCCTTCTTTCCTGAGCGTCCAATAATACTATATTTGTTCCACGTCCTTGCGTTGTGTTTTTTTGTGCTTTCTTGTTTGGATTAACTTTATATATATATATATAGTTTGGACAAATGACTGAAATGCTTTTGCTTGTCCAGGACCGACCAAGGCTTAAATAACAGTACATGTGTAGCTGGCAAATTCATGTAATTAATACAGAATCCAATACCACAATTTGTGAGTAAAGTACATAACAAGTACGCAAGTAACTGTAGTGAAAGCAGTTAAGGAATCATCAAATAAACCCAAATAACACTTGAATACTGAAAAAGAAAATATACATATAACAAAAAAAAAAAAATGAAGACCTCCTCCTCTTACCATGCAAATAACTTTGTAACTAAATAACCTAAAAATAGAACACTGAAATCTTTACCCTTAAAAAAGTAGGCTGCACTTCTGATAATTTTATATTACTAGGGAGTCAAAAGGATGGTTATGGTTATAAAGAGCAATTATTAGTGTTTTACACATTGAAGACAGGTAAGGCTGAAACAATGAATTGATTACTGAAAAGCCTTTGTAGTGTAACATTTGGATATTTGATTCAAAATATCCTCCTGGATATTTATTTGATGCCGAAAAGAGAAACATCAAGAACTACAATGCAGAAAGATGACTAAATGAGAAGTTAAAAATACTACCAATGTACAAGAACTTTGAAATGAAAATAAACAAGATTTGAAATAATACTAGTTGTACTGACTGTAATGTAGAACATGAACCAAAACAAACACTGTACTATTCCCTAGAATTTCACATAATTAGTCTAATAAAAAAGCCACTAAACTGTCACACAACCTGCCAGGAATAGCAATTAAATCTCCCTCAAATCGTACCCTACCACTTTGGAGAAAGGTGCATGAGCAGAGAAAGGTAAATGAACAAAGGAGTAGCAAATAAGTAGAGAATGCCCATTTGTTTGAGAGGACTGTTTAATCTTGTATTGCTGAGGACAAGATAACCTCCCAAGTGCCGGTGCCATTATGAGATGCACCCAATACATTCTTTAAAGTGGCTGGTAATTGCAAAGACATCGAGCTGAAGAAATAGAGCCAAAATGAACTGTAGAAGGTGTGGTCCTCCAAACCATATACAAAACCAGCAGCGCCTACAAAGAACTGACCCCAACCCTGTTGAGCCATCACATAGTGGCACAGCAAGCAAGTCCCTGTTGAGCTCTCTCTATATAAATGTATTAAGCCTGTTAGAAAATAGAAATTTTGATAAAATGTGGTAGTCCAGCATAGAGACCATAAGAATATAACTATTGCACAAATTTGGATAAAATTTGCCGATGCTATATAATGATCATTGATATACATTGTGAATGTAGTTTTTCCTTGTTGTCATGACCTTTCCCTAACCAAGGTAGATAGAATATAGTTGACTGCACATAAGTTGATTTTTTTTCGCATATATTTATAAGATATCGATTCTTGGGAATTGATTTCCTAATTAAATCATAAATAAATAATGATGATTAAATCACTAATAAATGATATCACCAGCTTTTGACATCAAAACAACAACACTATTTGAACTGTGGTTTCAAGCACTTCAGGATTTGGCAATAGATGGGGATATCTATAGTGCAGAACTTTAACAGTTGATAATAATAATTTCCTCCCTTTCTTTCGCATTATTGCCTTATTTCCATTATAGATAGTTCTAAGCTCATACAATCGTTGCTTATGAATGCGCTTAAGATCTTTGCTAAAGGTGAAAAACAAACAAATACATCTCTTTAATTATGCATGTCTGAACTGAAGATTTAGGGAGAGAATTTGCTGTTAAAAGAAATATGCTACGTTGACAATGAAAAGGAATAAATCTGTACTTAAAGACAAAATTCAATTAGCTTCAAAGAGAAATACAGTTTGTTCGAAGAGGATGTCTTACATACTATCATTGAGTTATAGACTTAAATCAAGGATTAAGAGGGAAAAGAAAAAAGAATATATATGTGAGTATATATATATATATGAATACATTTGTGTGTGAAGCAAGAAAAACTATTTTTTAAAAGTATACAATTCTTACATTCTTACAGATTCAATTACACCAGTTACAGTATGAAATATACTAAAACTATTACAAATTAGATAAAAGCAGAAATGCATTTTAGGCAGGACTATTAAACATATTTAAACTACACTATTATCCACAATCCAACTTGATATGTCTTTAAACAACTAGAAAATAAAGGGGCTGGGAGTAATGAATAGGAAATGAATGAAGAAATGTTTATCAGCATCATTGATTTATTGTCCACTCTTCCATGGAGTTTATTGAAGTACAATTTTCTACAGCTATATGTCATTCCAGTTGCCAAACCATATCTATTTCTAAACAGTGTAATATTTTCCCACGGTCAAACATACCGGTCATAATGACATTCATTTACAAAAGTCATGTGATGTCAAGACAATACTATGCACCCTCACATTTATGTACACACACACACATATATCTGATAGGCTTCTTTCAGTTTCTACCAACCAAAATTGATTTCATAAGGTTAGACAGAATTTGAAGAGGGAAAAGTTTTGAAGTTAATAAAATTCTACTGAATTTCAAGAAATTATCTCAAGTAATGTTTGTTGCCACTTTAACATGGCTGTTCTGTTCGAATGGATATTATTGCGATTTTTTAACCCTAAGAGGACATTTCCTCTAACTGGTTAATGATGCACACTTGCATCTGATATATTGCAAGCAGGGGAGTGAACCCTTACCACCTTCTAATGACGGGACCAGTAATATTTCACTTTGGTAAAAAGTAACTCATATTGATCAACAGTGGAATATCTGATATACTCTGAAATAGAGGTGTCTAAATTGTCCTTTAGAGAGAAACAAAAACATTATAGGTCTCGTCACTAGGACACAAAACCAATTTTCTAGAAACAGAAATACATATTAATTAAGAAGATTACTATAAATTTTTCTATTACATATGATTTCCAATCTATTTTATATATTTGTGTTTAAATGTCCTTGCTATATTCTAATGTTAATATAGATAAGAAAAAAACGTTATAATCTTCCAGCAATTCCTGGCAAAAGTAAATTCTCTTAGTTGTTGTAAGCCACTTTGTGATTCTACATCAAATCATATGGACATTCCCCTATCACTTCTTCATCTACTATGAAATATCTATATAATATGAAATTAAACCCAGGGAAAAAAATATGGAAAGAGATATGTTTAAAAAATATGACACAGTAATAGATCAAATTTCAAAGATAAAACAAAATTAATATAACATTTCAACAGGGGAAAAAAGAAGTTAAATCTGCAAGTACACCAAACAGAAAATGTGAAAAGTATGTTTAATTTGTCTGTTTCAAATTATTTCTTGTCTAAAATATAATTTTAAAAAAGGAGAAAAAAAGTTTCATTGAATATTATATTGCAACTATAATTTTTCTATCTTTTCTATTTATTCTGTTTCACTTTATCCTTGATAGAAGAACAGGTCATATTTTCTAAGAAAGGTAACACATCTGAACCTATTGTCTATTAGCCAATGACTTCCACACCAAACACATCTACTGGAGTGGAAACTATACATTAATAATACACACATGCACAAGCTTCAGATTGTTTACTTCAATAACCAACCATCAGCATGGGCTCCCCTAGTTCATTGGCAATGTTACATCTTATTTAGAAAAAGCAACATTGTTGGTCTTCACATAAGCGATAATGAGATGGAAAAATTTCTCAAAGATGTTTTGTGCATAAAAAACTCAAAGAAGGGAGTACTAATACAATGTAATGATAAAAAAAAAAGGAATTAAAATGACACCATTATGAAAAGAGAAACTATCAATGTTAAGAATGAATTGTCAAAGGCAAGGGAGATCATTCTGAATAAAAATCTTACAACTTGCACAAATTTCTTTTAACAAAGACTGTGTGCAAAACATTGATTGCTACTTCATATCAAATCAGACCAATGTACACTTAGTCTTTTTAAATTCTTATATAATTCATGTTGACCGTCTTGTCTTGCCAACCAATTGTAGATGTGATCCTACTTTGACTGGCTTCTGTGCCGGTGGCACGTAAAAAGCACCAACCGATCATGGCCGCTGCCAGCCTCCCCTGGCACCTGTGCCGGTGGCATGTAAAAAGCACCCACTACACTCACGGAGTGGTTGGCGTTAGGAAGGGCATCCAGCTGTAGAAACACTGCCAGATCAGACTGGAGCCTGGTGCAGCCCCTTGGCTTCCCAGACCCAGGTTGAACCATCCAGCCATGCTAGCATGGAAAACGGACATTAAACAATGATGATGATGATTTGTCCACTTGTCACTAATTTGCACACGTGTAGACAAGAAGGTTTCAATCAGTCAATATCAACTATAATTCTGCACATGTGTGTGCTGGCCTTGGTAAGGAATTTTGAGGAAAACTAAAAGTTATCTATGCATGCAAGTCACCTCTTTCTTTCCATGTCACTGACTTTTATCCAGTAGAAAGACTGTATCAGAAAGTCTTGTGATTAAGTATATCTACCCAAGTCAGCTGATATTTTGACACCAGTGTTGTTGCAGGTGTTGCTGTAAGAATTCAAAGAGCTGGAATAGTTACTGCAAGACATTTTGATTGATATTCTAACATCTTCAACAGTCCTTCACCCTGAATTGGTGAAAGGCAAAGTTGCATCTCAGCAGGATTTCAACTCAGAGCAATGACAGCTGGAACAAACACTGCAAGGCATTTCTATTCAAAGCTCTAATGACTCTGCCAATTAGCTACCTTTTGTCAACAAGTAGAGACAAATAAAATCAGTCTTACATATATATATAATGACATATTAGCATATGTAGCTTTACATACATATGCAAGATTTAGGAATATTTTTTTCATGTTCAAGAAAATCCTTAACAAATATTGTGTGTGTGTCTTTATACACCCAGATATATCTATTGGAGTAAGATATGGGAATTATATGAGAGAAACAGGACCAACCCAAATGCAATTAGAACAATCAGAGAAAGCAAGTTTTAACATCAGTCAACTTTTAATGATAAAATATCTACAATGAAATATTAGAAACAACTAAATTAAAAATGGAATTATAAGAATTAGTGAAAAGACTATTATTAGATGTGACTTTAAATACTACTTTCCTGCTGGTAAGATTGATAACAAAATAATATCAGTAATAAACTACAATTGGAGACAAAAAAAAAATCAGAAAAGTAGTTGTGAACATAATATTTGGCTTGAATAATGTAGGTTAATTTGTCCAAGTATTATAATGTCACACAGGCATGTGACACTAAAAATCCTCATAATCAGTAAAAATCAGCAATGACATTGATGTATATTTATACTCTTAAAAATGTTAAGAAAGAACAAAAAGGCAACAAGATTCAATCCTTAGAATCAGTGAAATAGAGAGCCTTACTTCTAAATAAGTGAGAAAATTCTCAGGTGACCTAAGGCCAGGGCCTAATTTTACAGCACAATTAAATACATATAGGCGCAGGAGTGGCTGTGTGGTAAGTAGCTTGCTAACCAACCACATGGTTCCGGGTTCAGTCCCACTGTGTAGCATCTTGGGCAAGTGTCTTCTGCTATAGCCCCGGGCCGACCAATGCCTTGTGAGTGGATTCGGTAGACGGAAACTGAAAGAAGCCCGTCGTATATATGTATATATATATATGTGTATGTGTGTTTGTTTGTGTGTCTGTGTTTGCCCCCCTAGCATTGCTTGACAACCGATGCTGGTGTGTTTATGTCCCCGTTACTTAGCGGTTCGGCAAAAGAGACCGATAGAATAAGTACTGGGCTTACAAAAAGAATAAGTCCGGGGTCGAGTTGCTCGATTAAAGGCGGTGCTCCAGCATGGCCACAGTCAAATGACTGAAACAAGTAAAAGAGTAAAAGAGAGTAAAGAGTATATGAACATGACTCATATTGTATTGGCACTCAAGTTATTAATACCAGTCCCGTCCTTCCAAATGCAACAGGATTTAATTCAAGTTATCACTTAATTTGCTCAAAATAGAGGCCAAATCTCTTTTAAACATACCCTACAAAGAAAAGTGGAAGGATGCATTAGATAATGTGGTTTTAGCCCTGGATGAAAGACTAGGTAGTCAGGGTTGAAATATTTTTGATCATAAGCCTATCAGACAAAACTGACCTGGGCTAAAGAATAACATTAAAAACCTTTTATCACATTATTGCTTTTTGTTCAAAACTATAAGAGGAAGCAAGAAAAATCTAGCAGAGCTTGTAGAACAATACATATGGAATGTCATAAGATAACAATAAGAATGATAAACAGAGTTTTACATAGAAAGACATAGATACAGAGGTCCCAATTCTGGGGAATGTGAAACTGAAAAGATTTAGGTTTCTTGAAGAGTCTTTAATGTCGAAGAAAGTTCATAATCATATGGTAGACCATCTACAGAATAAAGTACTCCTTAAAGATGAAAATACTCTCAAGAAAGGATTTAAAAATAAAGCAAGCTAAATGATAAATAATTCTATACTAGATGCTATTATTCCAACATAGTTTTAATAAAGAACTAAAAACACAACCATTTTTATAACTACACAACCCAGTCCAGAAAGTTAGATCTAGTTATGATTCTAATAAAACAATTAGCTGATTCTACAAATGGTATTGATGATGAAAAGGATAGAGTAGTATAACTGTGTGTAGAATAAATAAATCTCTAGAAAATACAAAAAGAAAAATCAGTACAGATTAACATCCATTACCAAATGTTAAGACATAAACTATAATCTCAATTGTTTCTCTAGTTTATAGCAATGAAAAATGTTGTTTCATTTGTTATAATGAAAACAACAGCAGAAAGAAAAATAACAAAGGTAAATTATTTTATAAGTGTAAAAATTTCATTATTAGCTTTTCCTTAATTTGTGATTTTTCAAAATTCCCATTGAAAGAGAAACTAAACATAGAAATATCTTTCACCAAACTGAATGTAATCCCTTGGGTTGATAATGCCCATAAATTTATAAAGTGAAACAATATTGACTAAACTTTATATGCAACCTTATACACTTTATGATGCCAATATAATAAGAAAGTTAGAGGAAGAAGATATAGTTTTAGTCATGAGTAAACCAATTTAGAATTTCTGTAACAAACATGTTACTGGAACTTAGACAGTAACATTACCAGCACTCAGAAATAAAACTACTTTAGTTTTAAACAGATACACGTTTTACTTTCTTTTGAGGAATTTCCTTCAAATTATTAGTATTTAAGAGCAAAATGGAGATGTTAAAATTGTGTCTCAGATGTCTACTATGTCTGGAAAATACTCTGATCTATAACAAAGAGATCTCAGCTAAACCCAATCCAATTTTATCTTTAGAAAGTGATGAAATAAAATGTGTGTATGTGTGTGTATGTGCTTATGTACAGGTGTTATTGTGTGAGAATATTTGTGAGTATGTAAAAATGCATTGTCTAAGAATTACTCCTTTCTTTTGGCCCTAACACAAGAGAGTTTAAGAAACAAATGACTGATGAAGTTTTACCATTTCTGCAGAGGGAACAGTGCTGCTCTACATTGAAGAACAGATGGTATACCAACATAAAGGTAAAAATAAATATTAGTGAATTCTTTACAGTGACCTTGGGTTGTCTAACATATTTATTAAGAAATAAAGAATAAACAGCAACACCATTCAATTCCAGTATAGCCTTATTGAAATGAAGGCTTTTATAAAGAAAAAGAAATTGAATATTTCACAGAAGTTCTGCTAATTGATAAGATGCAAAAAAAAAAAAAAATTTGTTTCACTTAGTTATGTAAAATAAACTTTCATTAGCAAATTTTGCAAGTAAACAGTTTGGTAAAATAGTCAATCAGCACTAGATTCATTCTTTGCTAGTATTTTCAATTTGGTGTCCAATATAATTCAGTGAGACTGATCTTAAGTTAAGTAGTGGTGCTAACATAAAAACTTCATTTTGACAGATATTGAAAATGTTTGTTTGCTGCTTATGAAATCATGAGGTCAAAAGTAAGATTAAGAAAGAGATTCTAAAGTAGTCAATATACTGCAGTTTGGTGTAGAAGCAAAATGTATTTACTGACATTTAGCTAATCCTGCTTTATTATTGGGCATAGGATTAAGAAAAGGTACTTGGCTGCACCTGCAACTGAATATAAAGATGGCTTGGATACTTTAGTGAAACACTTATCTTTACATCACCATTCATAGTGCTCAAGAAATTTCATTTTACAAAGATAAGAAGGTTAAATGTTGAACAATTTCCAAAATTTTCTCTTTAATCCATGCAAAAGTCAACACTTTGACTAAATCAAATTTGAATAGTAATCATAACCACTACTACCATCATTTTTGTGCTAATCTTGCCATTCTAGTTTTACATAGACAAAGCTGTACATACAGCATATCACCACACATAATATTGTTATTTTATCTGTGAAGAGCAATACCTACAGATCTGACCACACTACTTTTTCCCATGTTTACATTAACTTTATAGTACTGAGCACTTTTTTAACTCACTACTTATCTCACTACATACAGTCACTCTTTTGCACAAAGAGTAAAATTCATTATTATTGTTGCTGTTGTTAAGTCCTCTAGGTCAACCATTATCTAGCAGGCCAATGATCATTAGCATTAGCATTCCAACTCTGGCTGTTCCAGGTGGGTTTTTTTTTTTGGACATAATGTATCCAGGACTACACTATCTAATGTATCTTTCTATTTTTAAGGGGTTAGTGCATGATTTGAGAGGGATTTGGTTTTTTTTTTTGCAGGTTGAGCAACAGCCTATTAAGTCTTTTTGCTAATAGAACTAAATGTGACTACTTATTCACTAAATTCTCTATGCCAGTATTAATTATGCACTTCTGATAAATAAGAGAAGCTACCTTCAGATAATATACTAACAAAAAATAATTACATTGTTTAAAAACATTCACAACAATAAGGATGAAAATAAGCACAAATTATGTTGTGGCCATGGTTTTGAAAGCAAAGCAGAATATTACTGTGAATATAATAAAACAAAAATCTAATAATTTGAATCTAACAAATGCACACAAACTATGTTTTGTTTTGGTTAGCTATGGTTTTTTAAAAGCAAAGGTGAGTGTCATTGTGAATGTAATAAAACAAATCCAAGAAAAAACTATAATAAATTCACTTCTTTGATTAGAACAAAAATTGATGACTGGTTCTAATTCTTTAAAGTTGAAATATTCATTGTGAACAAATTTCATAATGCTACTGATGCAGTTCAGTTGTTTCCAAAATCATTGTTTTGAACACATATGCAGGTTATATTATCCCACTTTTTTATTTTCTTTCTGTCCATCTATTTATTTTAAATGCTGGGTCTAGAGGAAGAAGCAGAGCCTATTTCCTTCACAACTCTTCAAGACCAATGAAACTGGTGCTGTTTATATTTTACCAAGAAAGAGGGCTTAATGTAGGACACAAAATTGATGAGATGGGGATATGCAAATGGATTTAAAGTTCTTAGCACATCTGTAGAGTGTAATGCTAAGTGAATTCATACAAAAACCATCAAATATCTTTTCTCTGGACACAGTCTAGGATGTGTGTGCATGTAGCAGCAGTACAATTCCAAATATTGGAACAATACTCCATTGTGAGTCTTGCTTGAACTTTGTAGAAGGTTAGTAGTTGTTAGTGGTGGAGAAATGTTCTGAGATTTTGATCATGGACAAGAGAGGATCAAGTTGCTGCCAGTGGATGATGTTTGGAGGTAGCAGATTGATGCACATTTTGAAACAGCACAAAGCTGTTCACCAACGCACTTAAACATCTCACCCAGAGGCCTTCTACATCATCTCTCTGCCTTTATAATGCTATTACAGTAACCTTGGTTGGTCTTGAGTCACCTCTACACAGAACTCTGAACATTTTCATCTCTCCTGATCTCATTACTCACCCCATATTATATTGTGTCCCACACCTTGGCTCTATCATAACCACTTTTACTGAATGTTGTTCATTAAGAATTCCTTCCTTGCACATATTTCTTACACAAAATGTAAACTGGATCAATTTTACAATCTTAGAGACTCTGAAAAGGCTATGGGCAAGGCTCCATACTTCAATTTTCTACTCCTACAAAAGAAATTACTTGACAACGGGTAAAATATTGACTTACAATATTCTTATTATGTTGATTGCAGAACTAATTAAGTCAGATTAACAAAAGATAAATTACATAAAAATATATATAAGAAAGAAAAAGGAATATTATAATATTTTTATCGTTGGATCATTACCAGTGCATTGAAATATGGTGTTTAGCCATACATGCCACAGACTGAGCAGAAAACTTACTCACAACCTCATGCAATCTAGTTTGTAGAATTCTCATGTCCAGTCACAATTTGTGAGTGAGAGATAGTGTGCAAAACTAATTCTGTAGTTGTAAGGAGTAGGTGTTAAAAATTTTCTTGCATGAAACAAAGCAATGCAAGGTGAAAGGGAGGTTTTTTTTACAGTTCAGTGATTTTTTAAATTTTTTTTATTCAGTGTACTAGAAATGCAAGAGAGAGATGAAAACAAATGTTTGGTTTCAATTTCGTGAGATCCTTTGCTAACAGAAATGTAAGGTTACAAAACAGACTATCATCTGAAACAAAGGAAAGCAAGAAATTGTGGCCAAAGAATTCAAGTGTGCACAAGGAGAAACAAGATGAAACAAAATATTGGCAAGATGTAGTAGAAAGACAAAAAGAAAAAACAAATCAACGATCAGATATACAAATAGCTACTGCTTTTGCTATCACATAAATAAAGATGCCTGATATGCCTGACTGAGAAATACATCATCACACAGACTTTCTGAGGTGTGGATAAAATAACAAAAAGTAGTCAAAGTGTTCAATACTGAAACTTCAGCCTGTCACTACACCAAGTTTCCTCATTTCAATCAAATTCAACAAATCTACTGCTTGAAGATTCTAGTTTTCTAGTATTTCAAGGTTTTGTTCATATATATATGAATGTATGTTTGTGTATGCATATGTTGTTGGGACGCACATTGAAAGGACAAAGTAAGTCCAAATTGTAAAGATGTTTGCTATAGAAATATAAGATCCTGAGTTTTACAAAACTGTGCAGTACCTGTGGCAAGTATTTACAATGATAGAACCAGGACAACTCAGCCTTGAGTAAAATTGGGTGTGTCAGGATTGTGTAGAAATTTGTAAACTGTAAATCAAGCAGTCAAACTGATCATACATTAAGTCATGATGATTATGGTTAAAATTTACTAAGACAACTGCCTGTCTACTAGTTAGGTACTTAGATTATATATCAATTAGTAGATTGTTTTATTGATTGTTATACATGTATAATCATTGCCAACAGAAGATCAATTTACTTATTACTATGGCATGATTGTTTGCATGTGCACGTGTGCGTGTGTTGGGTTTACAGAATTGTTAGAATGTTTTTTCTGACTCATATCATGCTGAGCTCAAATCCTGTAGAAGTCATCCTAACCTGTCATCTTTTCAATACTGACAAAACCATATCAGTCCCAGTGGTGATTAGTGGAACAGATAGAGTGTCAAACAGAATTTTTAGTGGTAACTGTTCTGGTTCTTTGCATTCTGATTGCAATACCTGCAACAACACTAGTAGCAAGCTTTATTGACCTTGACTTACACTTGGAATAAGATTAGCGGCATGGGGAGGAGAAATTCTCTATCATCTACAATATATCTTGCTCAGGTTTGAATATGGTCAGAGATATATTGCCAACCACTAACTGACAGGGGCTTTATATATGTATGTATGTATGTATGTATAATAGGCACAGGTGTGGCTGTGTGATAAAAAACTTGCTTTTCAAACACATAGCTCCAGGTTCAATCCCACTGTGTGGCACCTTGGGTGTCATCTACTATAGCCTCAAGATGACCAAAGCCTTGTGAGTAGATTTGGTAGATGGAAACTAGTGAAAACTTGTGTGTGTGTGTATGTGTGTGTGTGTGCGTATTTGTCCCTCCATCACTGCTTGACAACTGGTGTCGGTGTATTTATATCCGCTTAACTTAGCAGTTTGGCAAAAGAATAAGTACTAGGCTTAAAAAAATAAGTTCTTGGGTCGATTTGTTGGATTACAGTCCTTGAAGGCTTGGCTCCAGCAAGGCCACAGGCCAATGACTGAAACAAATAAAATATATAAAGTCAATGCAGCTAAAACGTTTACAACAGTCATGGCATTCGAAGCCTACAGGTGTTACAACTTTAGTAAGTTTTCTTCTTTATTTTAAAGCCCACTTTTCCAGTCTTGCATTGGTCACACAGAATCCATTGGGGCAGATTTTCTACAGCTAAATACCTTTCCTGTCACTGAAACTTGCTGGTTTCAGTCAAACTAATATTTTCCCTTGTTGTCATAGAAGAATGAAAATGAATGATGTCTGAAGGTGAAGTTCATTTACAACAATTGCATGCTACAGTACTGTGTTGACTGAGATCTCTATTGGCAGATCACTAGTATGTATAGTAGCTATTTCATTTTACTCTATTTTTGACATGTGTGTGTGTGTGTGTGTGTATATCTTTGTTGCCTGAATGAACATGCATAAGCAAGAACTTGGAGGGCAAACTAATCTGCAATGTGTGTGTGTGTGTGTGTGTGTGTGTGTGTGTCTGTGTGAGTGTATGTGTGTGAGTGTGTGTGTGAGAGAGAGAGAGAGAGAGAGTGTGAAGATGTTTGGTATTGTCCCATTTTCATATCACACACACACACACACATACACGCGTGCACACACACACACATACACACACACACACACACACAAACATACACTCATACAGAAAGTGAGAGAGAAAGAAAGAAAGAATAAGGAGGGAAGGAGAATGTACATGCATTATGATTGGACTACAGAATACTGAAAGTACATCATACAAGCTTGCAGTGAAATATGTACCATCTATTATATAAACATTTCCATGTTCATGAATATGATATACATGGTTATTTCAAAATATGATATCATGAGGTTTGCAGATTTGAACTAGAGTCACCCAACAATGAGTTGCAAATTCAGAAGCACTATATTTGTTATTTATTTTTTCCGCAGCATCTTTGGGTTTTCTTTTCCTGCTGCCTTCAGTCATTGAGATAACACTATGTTATACCTTCAAGGGTACATCTTAGTACCTTTATTTAGTATTCACTAGCAGTATCGCCCGGCGTTGCTTGGGTTTGTAAGGGAAATAACTATATAAGCATCTTTAGAGAGTTATAGCCAAAAAATAGCAAAAAAATGCATTAAAAATGAAAAAAAAATTATTGTAAATTTTTTTTAAATCGTTGACTCATCGTAGACATTTTTAGAGAGTTACTTCCCTTATATAATAGCGAAAAGAATGCATTAAAATGGAAAAAAATGATGGTAATTTTTTTTTTAAATCGTAGACTCATCATAGATGCGCGCTAATACCCAGAAGGGCTCGATATGAATCACGACTATAAGATACCCGGTTTTGGTTAAACTGCACCGCAAAATGTGGGAGTAGTTAGGAATCTAAATCGTAGGAGACAGACACACAACTTGGCTTTTATATATAAAGATTACAATAGTTGTTACATGTTTCTTGATCTTAGGATGAAATGAACAATGATCTTAAGTGGGGTTTGAATTCAGAATGCAACTAAATACAACTATCTATTTTGTTTAATACTCAACAGATTCTAACATCCATCCACCATGAGAAAAAAAAAAAAATCTAATTGCATAAAATATCAAAAAAAGTACAAATGAAATGATATTGGATTGATATACACAGTGGACATTAGAAATTCAGCTAATATTTTAACACAAAGAAAAAAAATGTGCAAGTCAGATGGTAATATTATTAACACTACAATAATAATAATAATAATTATGATTATTAGTATTATTACTATTGTTATTGTTTTCGATATGTGCTTAATACATAGCTAGTAAACCTCCATTCCCATATAAAGAAATGATAGGTTATTGTTTTCTTGAAAATTGCTCTGAAAGAAGTAAAAAAAAATATATAGCTCTCATCACTTTTGCCATCTGCCACAAACAGATATGATTTGCATTAAATGGTTGAAAAGACAGAATATTATTTTCATATATATTATTAATTACACAAACCTCTTCATCAATATATTATTCTGCAATCATATTTGCTTACTTTAAGTTTGTGGGTGTTCAGGT
>NW_021836144.1:0-177821 GCF_006345805.1 Octopus sinensis
GTAAGGGAGAGTTTATATGAAATTACATTTTTTTGGTAACTGTTAGTGATAGATTTTTAATTACTATTTTACTAATAATAGATTTCATTTGATAATTATATCTGAAATAAATTTAAAACCTGACTTTATATATGCACATCCACATATATTAATACACATGAACAGACAAACAAAGATATACATGTATTCCAGCATGTAAACACAAGCACATATACACAAACACTTATGTTACAAAGCATCAGGTTTTATGATATGTTAATCATTACTATTTGAGTTTCATTCGATTAGGTATATTATCATACTCGAGAAGACCCACCCACCACAACACAGCTGAGCTCCTAAATGAAAGTACCTTGTAAAAAGCATTGGTGTGGGTGCTGATGCCACATAAAAAGTACTGGTGCTGGTGTCATGTAATAAGCACCCAGTACACCCTGTAAAGTGGTTGGCATTAGAAAGTTGTCTGTTGAAAACAAGCTAAAACAGACTATGGAACCTGGTGCAGCCCCTGGCTTTGCCATTCAACCCATGTCAGCATGGAAAATGGATATTAACTATTTAGTATTTAAACCGGCCATATCCGGCCAAAATAGCTAATCTGTTTTATGTTCAAACTGACCAGATCCAGGCCCTCACACCTACCCTACAATGTTATTCTACATTAAGTAATTACACCATCAAGATCTTGAAGATATGAGATAATGCATGATTAATTCAAATCAATGGGAATCAATAAGCATTGTTTTTGATAGAATAATCAGAACACTAAAGGGTTAAATGTTGATGATGATTGATGATATCAGGAAATCAAATGACTTTCTCTTACAGGGGCTTCAGCGCATTAAAAAAAAATGCAAAAGAATTTGTTATAAACGTTTTCTATGTTAATTATCATTACTAATGTACAAGTTATGTTAAGTCAACTGAATTTTAAGTATGAATTCCACCCTATTCATTCTTCAAAATGTGGAATGATGTGGCTGAAAACAAAAATGAAAGCTGTGTTCAAAAAGACCCATTAAGGTCTTGAAAGCATGATGTTTATGTGTAAACACTTACTGGGCCTTGTTCAGCTTCTCATGTATCCTCATCAGGCCCTTCTCCACCCCTCATCTTCCTAACACCCATTCCACCACTCTTCTATGGCATGATTTGTGATTATAATTATATCATAGGATGCACATATTTCATTTCCCTTTGTGTTAACAGTTATCTCCCACTCCTCCCAGAACCCCTTCCTCTCAAAAATACCTCACACATTCTCAACATCATCCCTTCCTCTTTTTTTTATCCACTAATCACCCCTTTCTGTGCCTCCTGTTATCTCTCCCTCTCCTCTGAGATACATCTTATGACTGCCATTACCTTATCTTTAACATCCTCTCTTATCTGCTGTCACTCTTATTGCCTTGTCATATGTCATTGATGACCTCCCCACACTAACAATAGTCACGCCTATATGGGACATTCAGATAAGGTAGTGTACAGCTGGTTGCTGGTTCCAATTTAAGTACTGTTTTTACAGCTAGATGTATAATACCAACCACTTTATAGATTATACCCGAATACATTTTATCATGGTACCAGCATTACAAAGAATCTCTTGTCCTTACGAAGTCTAAAAAGTCCTCTCAAGCTGAATATCAACTTCACCAGCTTGGACAATTTAATAAGTGCCTTTTGCACTGCTCCTCATCCTAAGAATATTACAAAAACATTACTCTTATATCACAAGATGTTATTAAAGGTAGAATGTGAGCCTCAAACACCCAGAACATACTTTAACAATAGTGTGTACATTATTTGCTTCATGTTTCATAAAAATCTAGATCTAAATATTGGTAGATCATCAGATACTCCTAGAAACTAATTTGAGCACAATTTGAGGTAGTGTTTTGAAATGCTTCCTGGAAATAGTCAATAGCTTGTTTCTTAGGTGACCAAATTGCAGTGGTGAAGGGGCTTCTGAAAGCACTGTGACTCGAGACTCAAGTAAGGAAGAAAATGGAATATGCACAGTTAGCAAACAAAGCAAAAACCAAAATCCTCTCTCTGAGTGAAGCGCAGTATGAATGATACTGCATAATAGCAAATTATGGGCATTGAAGGCAGGAGATGTGCAAATGCTATGAAAGAAATGAGGTGATTATGCTATACTGAATGAGCAATGTCAATGTTTAAGAATTATAGAGCACAAGTGAAGTGTAGAAAAATTGATAAGTGAAATCAAATGTCTTGAGCAAGAGAGAATTTTGAGATTATGTGGACATGGGAGGCAAATAGAGGTTGATATTTGTGTTAAGCAATGCCAAGAAACCTGGGTGAGAGGAGTCTGCTGAAGACAAAATCAAATAAAACACAGGAAAAAGTCGCAAAACTCATGAATGAAATAACAAAGGACCATAAAAAAAAGTTGGTATGATGTTGCTGCAAGAGAGGACCTACACAACCTATGTAATCAATGGAAAGAATTTTAAAAAAAATAGAAGAAAGCCAAATAACAAACCAAAAATAATAAAAAATTAAGCCTATGTATGGTGTTAATGCTGATGCTGATGAAAACAATTTGCATTGGTGTCAATGTTTTTGTGAAATTAAACAAAAATCAAAGAACCTTTAGAATTGAAACTTGTTGCAGGTTAATAGATTAGAAATATATTATTTTTCTGAATGGAGTAAAAAAAATAAAATATAAATAAGTATGAATAATCTCAAAAAATTGTTTTAACTGTTTTACACACATGCACACAATCAGATAAGACAAAAAAATACTGTGTTATGATAATTACTTCATGAGAATAAACAGTTTCTTGGCAAAATATTATATATTCTTAAGACTGGTTATTAGTCATGGTCTAAGTAGTTTGAGTATAATTAATGATAAGCTATTTCATGTACAAAACAATGTTATTGATTTCATCATCATCCTCATCATCATCATTAGTATTATTGTTATTATTATTATTACTTCTATAGAGCTATTGCACACTGCTTTAGTAGGAAGGAATGGTGTTTTGAGGTTTGGCGGCAACAAATCTCATCGCATCTAAAAGAACTTTAAGATTGCTGTAGATTATAGGATGGTACTTTTCTGCAGGTTGTCTAAACCTGAATATCTCCCAGCCTCTTAGGTAGTACTTTGTGTGTTGTGCCAGGTGTACCAAGCTCCAAAGGAATAACTATCACCCTAGTTTCCTATGGTCTCTTTGCCTCTTTTGCTAGGAACTGATATTTCTCTAGGTTCTCAATTTCTTTTATGATGTGATATTGCAAAATCTACGATTTTACACATCATCTTACCTCTACAATAATTTCTAGTCTACTTGTTTCAATAGAAAGGCCAGCCTTTATGAGGGAATTCCATAATATTCTGTATTTATTATTCCCTATCACAACCCCTGGCTCATGTTAATACTATTTTTCTGTCACTCTGAATCCACACAATTGGCTAAAGTCGTTATGCAGTCTTTTACCAATGTAGACATGTCTAAGTTGATACTCATTTTGTGCTAGTTTACTGTATTCACATAAGAGATGGTTAATACTTTCATCTCCTTTTCCACAGATTCTGTGTTTGCTCTCACTGAATTTAATCAAGTATTGCCTTTATCAAATTCATTGCAATGTCTTGTTCCTAATGACTATAATAAACAATTCAGTTTCACATTTCAGGTTTCCATCTGTCAACCACAATATTCCTTACTTACAAAATTCTCAGTTGCATGAATTAACCATGTAATTCCTTCTTTTTCCAGCCATTTACTGTGTCACTCTTCTTTCTTGAATTCTCCTGCTGTTTCAGTGACTTTATGGATATTTCTGGTTACAGACAGTATTCTCTTTTCACTACACACAGCATGGTTTTTCAACAACAATTTTGTAGTACTAATTAATGGTGTTTTCAGTGTTTAATAAGCCTTTGCCACCTTTCTTTCTTGGTACATATTGCCTGTCAATTTTAGGTGACACGCACTGAATATCGTGAGCAGCTTCCTAGTCTTTTTCTCTAAATTCTGGAGTTCTATCTTTGTTCATTTTATAAAACAGCAGAGTATCTTCATACTGGCATTGTCCATGTATTCAATCCCCTCTCTGGGATAAAGAAATTTAGAAAACCAGATTAGCTGTTCATTTTGTAACATATTTTGTACCACAAGGAATGTTTTTACCAGTATTCATAAAAATGTATTAAATTCAGGAATGTCTGGTGGAAATTTTGAAATTCAGTAGTTTGGAAAATTACTAAGGATAACAATGAACTGGATAATATACAGGAGCCTTTTTAGGAAATTTAGTAACATAGGCACAGGAGTGGCTGTGTCGTAAGAAGCTTGCTTACCAACCACATGGTTCTGGGTTGTCCCACAGCGTGGCACCTTGGGCAAGTGTCTTCTACTATAGCCTTGGGCCAACCAAAGCCTTGTGAGTGGATTTGGTAGCTGGAAACTGAGTGTGTTTGTGTATCTTATTTCTTCCCCCACCATCGCTTGACAACTGATGTTAGTGTGTTTATGTCCCCATAAATTAGCGGTTCGGCAAAAAAGACCGATAGAATAGGTACTAGGCTTACAAAGAATAAGTCCTAGGGTTGATTTGTTAGACTCAAGGTGGTGCTCCAGCATGACCACAGTCAAATGACTGAAACAAGTAAAAAAAATAGTTGTGCACATAACTGAGTGTTTTGTTGCAATTACAGAGTCCTAGGTTTGATTCAATTATACAGCACTTTTGGTATGTGTCTTCTTGTGTAGCATTGTGAGTTGAATTTAATAAGACAAAAACTGCAGAAGTTCAGTGTATATGTTTCTGTGGTTGTTTATTATTATAAACTAGTGTAATGTCAAAAAGTTTGACTAAGTGGCTCAATAAATATAGTGCAATTAAAAATAGCAGAGATGTATATATCCATAAATAGATATATATGTAACACATGCATATATACATATGCACACATAAACACACACGTTTATATATACATACATATACTACTATATATGTATATATACATACAGACAATTCTGTATGCATGTATAAGCGTGTAATTCTATATGCGTGTATAATTGTATTTATATATATGTGTGTGTGCATGTATGTCTAATGTTCACACACACACACACACTCAATGTTTCGGAAAATGCCTCACTTCTAATGCCAATTTAAATTTCTTAGACTTAGATCATTTGAAAATTCATTTCACAGCTTGTATGAACAATTGCGATGTAATAGTAATTATGATAATGATCATCAAAATGATTATGGTGGAGTGTTTCTAGTAAATTAAATGCGGCAAAGAAAATGCAATACAAGAGTTTTAGGCAATTTTTCTGTTCATAAAACTTTTAGAGTCTATCAATATAGCTTGACATAGAATGGTTTTTCATCTTGCACAGCTGAAGTATATAGAAATGAAGATGACTGAAATCTGGCTCTAACTTCAATAGCAGAAGATTTTATTTTTGCTTCTATAATTTCTTCATGAACTTCATTTCATAGAAGTCATACATATTCTTTTGAAGCTACAAATCAAACATTTCAAGCAAAGCGAAAAAATATTTTCCAAATTGATGAACGTTTTAAGAACTCGCTCAGATACAAAACACAATCAAATATTTGCTATTCTCTTCCAACTGTGAGATGCTTGCCAATGAAACTAAAGCATAAATTCTATGTTAAATATAAACTATGAGAACATTTAAAATTATGTTGTCTCATATTTTTGACAATTTCTAATATAGGAAATATTTATTAAACAAAGCTTTCAGTAATATATCACAGATGACTCCTGATAAGAGCACAATATACAGAAAAGAAGAGAATTTAATTCAAAATATACATATCATTTTGGTGTGTCTGGGGAGAGTCATTTTCTATTTGTGCCTTATAATATAACACGCTCGCCGGTTAAATTTCCACTTTTTTTCTTATTTTTATTTTTCTAAAATTTTCGTTGCGTCTTGCAACCTTTTCAATAGTTTTGAGAGAGAAAACTATTGAAAAGGTTGCAAGATGCAAGGAAAATTTTAGGACAATAAAAATAAGAAAAAAGTGGAAATTTTACTGGTGAGTGTGTTATATTATAAGGCACAAAAAAAAAATAACTCTCCCCAGACACAACAGAATATGCTTCAACACACGAACTCATATATATAATCTTGCAAACTAAATCCCAAAACGAAATATATCATTTTGGTATTTCTGTTATTTGTATGGTCAACATTAAATGGTTATGGGATTCTCAGGATATGATTTAAGCTTAGAAGCAGATGGAAAAAGTGTTGATTCCTTAATAAAAGAAATTACCTTGTTTACCATATTACAATATCGGTAATCACTGGAATTATGTATTTGAAGAGAGAAGGGGTTGCCTATTTTAATAGCGGTGTCCACTTTCAATCTTCACGCAATTTTTCAGTTTTTCATTTTTAAATATTAAATTTCACTACTTCTCATTCATGTTGTTAACATTGTTAACATTCCAACATTTTATACAAATAAATCAGGAATAATTTCTTAAGTGTAATAGGGATGTGCTGCTTGTCAGGTATCTCTCTTCTTTAAGATTTGTGATGTGATGATAGTGTACCTCTTACAACATTAAGAATGTGTAGCAATACTTTTAAAGAAATAGGCAATCATTATTTGACTGCTAAACTTTCTTGATGTACCATAAGAGTCAATAATAATAATAATACTAATAATAATAAAAATAATAATGATAATAAATGCTCTGATGCAGTACCAGGCAGTGGCTCTCATGGCTTCTGATCTTAACTGATTGGAAGTGTTATCATGTACATTGTTTTGTCTTGGTATAAAAGATGAGCTACAGCAAATATTCTGCTCAATACCACAGATTTGCTTGTCAGTTGTTTGACGTTAACCAGTTGAGCATGTCCCTTAGTGGCTGACGATATGTGCATCTCTGATCACGAGCAGAAGTAGTGGGGGAGCATCATAGCCGTGTGTTGAAAGGAATTCTTGGAGGTTTAGATAATTCACCTTTGGAAACATGGGTGGTTCATTCAACATTCTTAAACAATCCTTATTCAGTGACCTTTTGAGTGGGATGGGCTACTCAACCAGAAGAAAATTCTAACTGGGCCCCACTTGCAAGGTCATGCACTGTTTATCTTGATATGAGATTACCATGTCGTGCACATAAGGTTGTGATGCATGTGCCTGGTGTACCTTTATCAGATGGGTAGTCATGATGGGCTTCGTATATTTTACCCCAGTGTCACTTTGATGGCATGCACTGCTCTCTCACATGATGGTAATAATAATACAATCCCTTAAAATTTGAAATTGCAAGAATTTGGAATATAAAAATTGTAAAGGTTGTGCCTATGATAATTGGTGCAGTGGGAACTGGAAGCAAAGGTATATAGAAATGGTTGAATGTGATAGGAATAGAATGCTCTGTAGAGCTTCTACAGAAAGTTTGCCTCTTAGAGACAGGAAAGACTGTCAGGAGGGTCTTAAGCACTTGACAGACTAGTGAAAGATTGTAGATACCTAAGGTTACAGGTAGTAACCTGCTATCCACATAAATTCTACCAGGAATAAGAACAAACCTGAGTTAAATCAATGATAATAATAATAATAATAGTAATAATACCAAGAGCACTCAGAGAGCAGAAACCTCTGCCAATACAACACCAACATCCTCTCAACAATTAACCAATGATTTTTAAAATGAGAATATCTGCTCTCAGAAACGAGAATACTTGAAATGAACCCAATCCTTTTCAAACATAAAAATAATCCATATATATATATTGAGTGAGAGGTGAAGGGAGAAGAGATGAAACACTAATACAGTGAAGGAGAAGTAGTGAGAGTAATAGCCATGACTGAGAGGGAGTGAGACAAAGTAATGACAATGAGAAAGATGAAACAAAGTGGCAAAGAGAGCGTCATATGAATGAGAAAGGAAGGGGTGATAGATGAGTAACAACGGAAGGAATGAAAAAGCCGATAAATGGCATTTGAAGTGTGAGTATATGTGTGTAAAAGAGAGGTATGTTTGCATGTGTGTGTGAAACGCATGTTTGTGTGTGTATAATGGAAATGAGATGATAATGTTCAATGCTGAAAATGTGTGCGTATATGCATGTACAAGAGAACCATGGGAAATTTTACATATACATGTAAAGAAAATATATAAAATAATCCAGAATCCTTGTCCAGCACCAGATCGATCCCTAGTTCTTATGAGATTAGGCCAGTCACAAGGCCAAACATCCCTGAAAGTTTCATCCGAATCCATCCAAAAGTTTTTGAGATATCTTGTCCACGGACAAATAAACAAACAAATACAACTGAAAACAATACCTCCGTCGTCGCTGAGGCGGAAGTAATAACTGGTTCAAATTTTGGCACAAGGTCAGCAATTTTGGAGAAGGGAGTTAAGTCGATTACACTGACCCTACTTCTCTGCTGGTACTTATTTTATCAGCCATCAAAAGGATAAAAGCAAAATTGATTTTAGTAGAATTTGAACTGCAATATAGCAATCTGGCCACTGTTCACCAATATTTAGTTAAGAAAATTCTGTGAAATTCATCAGAAACTTCTGAAGCAGCAAGAATCCTTTGTAACTTATAACCACTATCTTTTGAAACAGACAAAATGGAGCACTCAAAATTTAAGTTACACCACTTAAATATGGTGAGACAACCAACAAATGTCCAAATAAAGAGATCTCAGTAAGGTTTTTTTTTCAATATGACTTAAAAGTTGAACAGTATGACTGATAATTGAAACTGAGAAAGGTTATTGGAACAACAATGCCATCTATTTAAATCAATGCTGAAAGACTTTTCATCATTTAAAATAATCAAATCAGATTGTAGGGCTTTTACGGAGGTAGATCTGGAAGACGCAATGCCATTTCTAAGAACAAGATGTTAGGTAAATTTAGATTTGAATTGATTTTATTTTAACTTCTAATCTTTAAACACAATATTTCTTCAATAAAGTTTGCAGGGAATAGACTTTTCAATCTTTTGCAATCTTTTATTATTTTTTTTTTTTGATTTCAAGTTATCTTTTGTGTTCCATTCACTTACATTTTATATCCAACAATGTATTAATCTCAAAAAGATAGGGTTATGTATCTAAATGAATTTATATATTTTAAAATGTTTATTTCTTAAGTTGCTTCATGAGTTCAGATTTTTGCTTTTAACTTTGAATCCTTTGCAGTAGGATGTGCTTTAAATTTTTGAACTGGTAAACAAAGATGTTTCCTGGTTTTTTTAATAGTATTTTTATAGTTAGAAAATTTTTTATAGCTTTTTATTTTATAGTCTTTTGATGAAAAAGCATAGCCTCTTTTTAATTTTGTAAGTTTTGTCTAATGCTTAGTGTTACTCAATGTTTGTGAATTTTTGAATGAATAATATATAAAACAGCCATGGCCTAATTATAGTTTTTAAATGTGAACTTTAACAGGTTAGAGTACTAAAAAGTACTGTGATAATTTAGATTGGCAGTGATAAAATTCTCTGTTGTGTGCTTTCAATGAATACAAGAAATTTATGATTAGTTTAATAATAAATAGAGGGGTCAGAGGTAGAGTAAGCAATACCATAAATTGAGGAGTTAGTGTCAAAGGTTTTGTGCACCATCTCCATTGCTTCGGTCAGTAGTCTAGGACATCCATTCATCAGCAACTGTTGTTCTTAATACATGCAATTTCATGCCTGGTTTTGCAAGTATGAGCACATATTTATGTAATAAACTACAGCATGCATATGCATGCATCCCTCCTACACACACACACTCAGAAATGACCCATGTGAAATTGTAACATTGATAAGTTATTGTTCACTTGATATTTGCTGCAAGCAGTTTATTATGTCAAGGGTTGAGGCAATTTTAAATTCTGCAATTCACAAAGTTGTGGAAAATAAGTATCAGACCTTCAAGAAAACTATGCTATTCAAAATAATATGCCATTTGTGCTTTACAAATATCCGCAAACAATAACACTTTACTTGAATGGGCTATGCTGCTTCAAGAATGATTGTAATATGAGACATCCTTAAATACCCTTTCCAGGTCATCACTAAGTCAGGCATGGTCTAGGCTAATTCTGGCCAAAACTTATCTAATTATATAAAGTATAGCATATTCTTCATCAATTAAATATTACACAGTCCTGGACAAAGCACTTGTGAGTTAGTCCTAATGTATTTTTAGACTGCAATTTTTCCATGTTGAAAAGAATAAGTAATTTTTACACATTTAAAGCATTATGTATATACCAGAGCCTGTATTTTTGCTGCTGGATGTCATTTTCAGTTGCAATAATTTCTAGTAAATTTGCTAGTGAAGCATTCTAATGTAGGCATGTATGAAGGGATGTATATTATAGAAAGTATTTCAGTACATATTTTCATAAACATCATAGTAGTTGTCTTAACATCCACTTTTCCATGTTTGCATGACTCGAGTGAAATTCGCTGAGGCAGATTTTTTTATGGGTAGGCACCTTTCTAGTCACCAACTCCTACCTGATTCTATGACCAATCTTGTTCCATAGAAGATATGAAAGAAGGTATACCACTTATACCAATCACAATGACACTCATTTACAACTATCACACAATGTCAAAACACAGAAACATACACAATGATGGAGTTCTTTCAGGTTTTGTTAATCAAATCTACTCACAAATTTTGGGTCAATCCAGGGCTATAATAGGAGACACTTGTCCTTGTAAATATCTGTACCTTTGTGTGGTAAATAATATACATAGAATGTTCCTTCTGTAACTGTATTTTAGATGAAATACATTGCTTATATTTCACTTCCATTCACCTTCTGGAATCATGAGGGTTCATCATCACACTTTACTCTTCATCATCACTACATCTCTTTTTCCAGCTCAAATGTGATTACTTCCACTCTCTCTGTAGGAAGTCATGCACCTCATCTACAGCAAGAAATCTGTTCTGTACTGATTCCTTCTTTCATGCTTTATGCTAACAGATGAGATAACAGCATAAAGCTGCCTTTCTCTCTACTACAATCCCACTCAATCAAAAGGGATCTTAGTCTTATCAGCCACATGGCAACTTCAGAAGAGTTGGTACTATGAAAAAAAAAAAAAACTTGCAAAGTGGTTGGCATCAGGAAGGGCATCAAATCATAGGAACCATGCCAAAGCAAACATTGGAGCATGATACAGTCCTTGGACCCATCAGATCCTGTTAAAACCATCCAACCTTTGTTAGTAATGGAAGGTGGGTGTTAAAGCTGATGATGAGGAGGATGACGATGATGATGAAACTTTTAGATTGGTGTTTGAAGCATCACTTAGAATGTTATTACATAAAATGATAATGGAAGGTTTTAATTCAGTAAGAACATTTGAAAACTGGTGTTTTGCATCAAAGAATTAGAGGCTGTCTCAGATGAATTACTATCAAAAGAGTTAACAAAGTTTTAATGCAATAAATCTAAAAAAAAACCAAAAAAAAACACGTTGTTTGAAAATGATACTGGCATTAACATGACAAAAATTAAGTCCAGTTAAAACATTACAAACAAAACAAGGTGCATTTGCTTTAGAATAAAATTCTTCAATCAACAAATCACAACAGATTATGAAGAGAATAACTGATCTGTGGATTACATTTAATTGATTTACCAGCAACCTCTATATCATAAATCTATTTTGTCCTGGCTAACCTATGTTTCAACGACAAATAACTATGAAGAATACACACTGACAGCCTTTGCTTTATTATCGATGGTACACAGATTGCACCTACAGACCACTTATACATTGAAACAAAAAGGATTAAACCACCTGCAATACATAGGTATACAATCCACTGTCATACAAACTCCAGCCTAGAAAGGCCTGGTCACTACATTTCCAACCAACTTGAAATACACACACATTATACAAACTGTTCTAAAAGATCTATCACTCAGTCCAACAAATACAAAAATATCAGCAGCTCAATATTTCATGGTCTCCAAATTCTATACCAGAATACACATTACTAGATAATTAGAGAAGAATAGCAACTGCACAGAATAAATATTGCATTCTGTTTCAGCCAGCCCACTGTGCACTCTTTGCTATGACCATCACTAAAAAGTGGAGGAAACAAAAGAGTTCAAAATTTTCATATTTATTGCATAAAATAAATCATGCTTTTTAAAACAGATACTGAAATCTTCAACTGTGCAGAGACTTTCTCTGGGGTGACAGATTTGTGAACAGTACTTAGCCTTTTAACCAATTACATAATGTATATAAGTACTTATATGGGATGCACAAAAACATAAACAAATAAAAAAAATACAAACATACATATTCACAATCAATTAATTTAATGTGTGTGTGTGTGTGTGAGAGAGAGAGAGAGAATACCTGAGTATTGACAAAGAGACACGAACAAGTTCATTTAAGAAAACAATTTCGCCATGCGGAATTCTTTGTGTCTGCTGTCTTTTATCAGAAATTAAAAGTAACAGAAATTTTCTTTCCCATTAATATGCACTGTTAAATCTAGTGGCACACTGTTAGAAACATTACCTTTCTTTGTCTAAGATAACATTTCTACACTTCTACTCTCCACAGAGCAATTGAAACAATCTAAGGAAAAGTAAGAAACAAGTAAATGTAAATTCCTTAATGTGAGATTGCTAAAATTTCAACCACAAGAATTTTCTGTAACTTGACTGTTTTCTTTACATCTCATGTAAAGGTAAATTTTATGTTCAAAATTCCTGCACTACACTGTTCCTTACGAAACAGTCACCAGAGAAAATTCTTAGCACTAGCAAGTAAAGTATTGATTCTAGATTTAAGTGGAGCCAGAAGGGAGCAATAAGTATGAGTGGTCATGAGTTCAATACAAGAATTTCCAGCTGGCTGCATCTGGAATGTCAGAATGAGATAGTTTGTATAATGGTTGGTTTCTTCTTCTTCTTCAAAAAAAAAAAAAATGAATAAAAAAAATGAGAAAAAAAACACAATGAACCTATCAGCCTTTCTACTTTCCTAGAAACAATATCATAACTATTAGACAAACATTTCATTCTTCACTTTCACTTTTTGCTATTGCCATCTTGACACAATTTTCAAAGTTTTCAATACTTTTCAGTCAAGTCTTTGATGATTTTTTTTTCCCAATGTTATAGCAATATTATGTTAACTACTACAGAATAGGTCAACATGACCGAACAGAATGCTTCACATTTATTTAGAGAAAGAGAACACTGACACATTAATACATTGACTAGAGAATAAGCCCTTATAAAAATCTCTAGCGGTTCGGCAAAAACGACCGATAAAATAAGTACTGGGCTTACAAAGAATAAGTCCCGGGGCCGATTTGCTCGACTAAAGGCGGTGCTCCAGCATGGCCGCAGTCAAATGACTGAAACAAGTAAATGAGTAAATGAAATGAGTAAATATAGAAACAATAAGGTCATATTAATACAACTTTTTACATGAGATCTTTTAGAAATGTAAATTACAAATGCCCAAAACCACATATTGATTTGATTCTGACAATTGCAAGCAAAAACAATACCTAACAAGAGCATTTAGACAATGCAAGCCTCTGCCAAGGCAACACCAACATCTTGTCAATAATTAGCCAGAGATGATTTTTAAAATGAGAATATCTGATATAAACTTGACTGCTCTCACAAATGAGAATACTAAAAATGAACCTGACTGCTCTCAAAAATTAAGTAAACAAAAACGGTAAAATAATCCAGAATCCTTGTCCAGCACCTGATCAATTCCAATGGTAGTCATGGAATGTGAAGGCAGCTGTAGAAAATTTAATAAAAGTAATAAATAGTTTATCCTTATCTCATAAAGGCCAAAGTTAACAAATTCACCATTCAAAATGGTTTCAAAGGCAGAGATAATAATAATGAGTTCTACTCAGAAATTTTTTAATGAATAACATGAGATCTTTTGGTTTTCTCTTAAATTCCAGCCTTCCTTTAGTATTCCTGTTGTTTTAGATTGAATTTGAGATGTATATTGTAAGTATATTGTAAAGTGTTAATATGTATGTATAATATATATATATTATAAAAAATATGCTAGTTTTATTTAATTTCTGAATGGTTTTGCTGCTGTTTGTTTATGTAGTTTGATTTCTTTATCCATCAGTTTCTACTAAGAGAGAGACACGGGTAAAATTAATAGTAGAGAAATGAAAATAAAACCTTGGAAACAGCCTAAAGGGAGATAATTACAGATAAAAATCATGTAAAGGTGGTATATTTATTTTCAAAACTGGGCATCAGATGTCGCACACAAAGGAGAAAACTGTGCTGGTATGGTCATGTGATGCATATGGACAAGGACAGTAGCATAAAGAAGTGCCAATCTCTAATGATGGAGGGAACCTGTGGAAGAGATAGATCCAGGAAGATGTGGGACCGGGTGGTTAGAAAGAATCTTCAAATGTATGACCACATTGAAGAGATGACAAAGGACTGAGGCTTCTGCTCATTTGCTGTGCTTATGATGACACATCAAGCTAAGTAAAACTGTCACCATCCATACATACAAGCAGGTCCTTCGCAGCCATGCCTTCTACTTCTCTCTGCTGAGAGGTTTTTGTTTTGTGGGCTTGAGGTGCCTCATAAAAAGCACTTGTGCTAGTGTCATACAAAAAGCACACATGCCAGTACCATTTGGAAAGCATTCATGCCACCACCATGCTGGTGTCATGTTTAAAGTACCCATGCTAGTTCCATATAAAAAGCACCTGTACTGACACCACATAAAAGCACCCGTACCAGTGCCACATAAAAAGCACCCAGTGCACACTGTAAAATGGTTGGCATTAGGAAGAGCATCCAGCCATAGAAACCTTACCAAAACAGACAATTGGAGCCTGGGCAGCTCTCTGGCTCGCCATCTCCTGTCAAACTGACCAACCCATGCCAACATAGAAAGCAGACATTAAATGATGATGATGATGATGTTGAAGGAAGTTTTCATAATCTTAACATAATGGTGTGATCATATTTGACACTACAAAATTGCAGTTCTAAGATATAGGAATTTAATATATGGTTCCAGCTTCCAAAGAGACATTAAATAGATTAGTTAATTTGTCTTATATGGAGCAGATGAAGCAATTATAGTAGACACTTTCACACAAGGTCATGAATGCAGAGTTAAGATAGATATACAAATTAAAGTATAGGTAAACGATAAATAAGCAAAATTTAGTAAATCTAAATCGAAGTGAAAGGCAGAATAAATACATAATCATCATCATTTAATGTCTGTCTTCCATGCTGGCATGGGTTGGATGATTTGACAGTAGCTGGTAATGCTGGGGACTGCACCAAGCTCCAATGTCTGCTTTGGCATGGTTTTACAACTGGTGCCCTACCTAATGCTACCCAATTTACTGGCTGAACAGGGTGGGTTTTTTTTATGTGGTACCAGCACTGGTGAGATCACCACATAAAACTTGCAAGACAAAGATTCGGAAACTGAGAAGTGGAGTCTTATTGAAGGAAGTGGATTTTTGCCAGGTGTTGAAAGATGATAAACACAAATTGGGAAAATATACAATTAATTTGGCTTTGACAAGTTTGATCTACAAAATAAAATTAACGTTATATATAAAAAGGCTTTAATTTGACAATCAAGAATACCATGAAAAATGGTAGAAAACAGAACAAACACAAAATTCTATAACAACAGTTAATGACGTGTGCGAGTGTAAGGTGTTATTCTTTTATTTGAAGGGCAACCAGGCTGAATTTTCAAAGTCAATATTGCCCATTATAGAAGTATAATAAATACATATTGTATAAAAAAAATATTGAGTAATACATCAGTTCAATGTTAAATTCTTTTCATATATAACATGATATAAAATATAACATTAATATGTGTGTGTGTGTGTGTATGTGAATATATTCATATACATGTGTGGTACATGCACATGCAAGAGAAACAGCAATGATATGTGCCTTTAAATGGTGCATGTATATGTAAAATTATGTCCCTGTTTCTATGTGTTTGACTAATTTGGGATGTAAAGCAATATTTTCAATGTATAAAGTTGTGAAGTTGTAAAAGAAATATAAGATCACATACGCATACACATTTTAAATGAACATAACACTGCTGATATACAAATCTTTATGTGTTAACACTATACAAGGCTCTCTTTTGCTGGTGTTGTTTTGATTCATAGCTGTAATTGATAAGTTAGCACCCAATTGCATCATCCCTTGGAGAAGCTACTGATATCACTGTGTCACCATAGAACTACAACTGTTAGAAAATGCCAGTATATGAGATAACAGGAGCTGAGTCTGCTAGTTAATATAGCATTGCTCTTGTCACTGACTGATTGTTGGAAATGGCTGATATAATGCTTCTGCAGTTGCTGTTTTGGTTATTGCAGCTGTCAGTGAACAGTCATGTTAGGGGATTGTTTGAAGGATATTACCATACTTACTCAAACCTTTGCGTGTGAATGTGCATCACTGGTAACACATAAACATACCCTTTCTTTTAATAAGAGAGATCCACCACAGAATGAATGTAAATAAACTAGACTGAAAGTTTAATCAAGCAGATTACGAAAGTGAAAATAAAAAAGAGCAGAGCTGTTGCATAGGGAAGCTATCAGCTTTCAATTGTATAGATAGAAACTTAATCAACTATGCCAACTAATCTCATTTTATGGGATTATATTCTACCTTAATATGGCATGGATGTAGTTTCAAAATTTAGAATTCTAACAAATTCTTTACAGCAAGTATTCTTATATATACACCTTGTCTCTCTTCCTAATCACTTAACTATGAAATGGGACGGACATCTACAGTCAGTGAGGCAAACTAAATCAGACATAAAAGAATGTATATATATCAATGTCATCATTGTCAGCATTCCAGCACCTCAAACTTACAATCACAATTTTTATTTTAAATGTAGAGGAGCTGGTTGGTAAATCTTTGACTCCACATGATGTATTATACAATGTTGGCTGTCCAGTATAAAATGACTAGAAAACAACACTGGTGGCAATTTTGGTGCATGGCAATCATACTGATAGTGTACCATGAAAATTTAGCTTTTACTTTTAGCCTGGAGTAAACCCCAGCTTTAAACAACTAACCGTAATACTTCTTAAAAGTACTGTAGAATACTGCATATACATAAATGAATTGATGTAGTTAACACATACACACAAATATTGTACACTTTATCCAAAACAAGGCACTATGGTTTATCAGTAAACTTGTGCTCACATCCATGCAATAAAACCACTAACTCACGGATGAACAGTATCATATCTCTGTCCAATTTACACAACTAAATCATTTCTATTCCTCTGAACTAGCATGTCACTAAACCCTAAACAAAATGTCTCACTCTATTCTTTCCTCCTAGAACAGCAATCCTATATAATCCTCGTTTCTTTGTCCACATTTTTTTCAGTCAACAGCAAGCAAAATTTCAGTTGGTTCATCTATATCCATCTCTTCAATCTACAACTCCTTATAATAAAAAATATATATATAATCTCTGCCTTTTAAACAAAGCTAACAATTTTGTGAGAAGGATAGAGTCAATTTTATCAAGCAACTATGTAAGGATGAAGCTCAAAATCAACCTTGGTAAAATGGGATATAACCAAATACTGAAAAATGATTGGTTCAGCATTCTAGCATATTAGATAAATCTAAATTCACTTCCTTGAACTAATTAACTTTTATTTTTAAAAGGGATGATAATAATTTTAGAATTGAGCAACAACACAAGCAGCAGCAGTCAAGCATTTTGGTACTATTTGGATGTTTTGCAAATGGATGAATGTGATTTTAAGGACACAGTCATTAACTGCTGGCATTGCATGTCTATACATTATATTTTGAAAAATATTTTTAAGTAAATTCTTTAGCTTTATAATTTGGCATACAAGTTAGGTGAATTTTACTTTGATCTAAGAACAATTCCATTACACTCTTGATAGAGTTCGTGGAAATTCAACTAAATGACTTTTGATTCAAATATGAAGTCTACAAACCCATCACAAACAAAGTAAATGCACAATTCTTTAACAACATTTACTTCATTTCAAACTCTTAGTAAAAGATTCAAGAAAGAAATTGAAAATTTGGAAGCTGTAATTTTAAATACACTCTGAAATATTTGCCAAATCAAATGACGGATTTATCCCTTTTTATTTAAGTAGTTACTTTACTTCTGGAAGATAAAATTATAAGATAGTGGTTACAGTTCTTAACTTGAACATTCATCACTAATTCATTTATTAACCAATCATATTTTACTCAACAACTTTCTACCAACTAGCCATTAACTTAACTTTACCTATGAGCACCAAAGTAAACAACTTACACATATTTTATGGATCAAGTCCAGAACTATGCTTTGCATTTAAAAACAACATTGATTTTATTAGTTTACAGAGTTATGTTTGGAGACGATAAATAGTTTAGATGTAAGATTTGTAGGGAATGAGTTAAAAGAGTTCTTGGCATTTTGTAACAAACATAAACAGGTATGAAACAGAACATATTTTAAAAGTAACAAACCAAGAAAATTATGGTCAGTTTTATTTCCTGATTGAGAGATGAATGTATAAGCAGTCTTGAAAGTAGTCTGGACATAAATCTATTTGAAATAGAGGCATCAGTCTCCAGTTACCCCTCTTTGCAAAGAGGGTGAATAGCCTGTTGATTAATGCTGAGCTGGTATTTTACAGTTGAAAATCCAAATGTACCATCTTCAGCACTATTGATACCAAATTACATAACATTTGTTAAATTTACTCCTGCAATGCTATTTCAAGTGTATGTATGCACAACTACGCCTTCACTGGTCTTGTCTGCTTTTCAAATATGGCAGGCTCTTTCTACTGCACAAGCTTTCACTACCTTTCCAAATTGGCCTTCATTATCCCAGAACAGTGGTAAATTGCCAGTGTTATTCACTTCACCTGTCAATCACTCTCCAATTAGTCTCACAAGCTGTATCGACCAAAATGATGGTATCCTGTTTCAGAGCGACACTCTGGAACTTCTGGATCTATTTGTTTCTATCAGCTGTTGCCAACTCATTGCATTTCTTGAAGATGCAACCTGAATTACAAACTGTGGCTCATGGATGCTGTTATCTATCTTAACTTTGTCCAAACCTTTAATTCTATATCACAAATATGATCTATGGTAAAGCTCTCTGCAAAGGGTACGAAGGCTTATCTTTATAACTGGTTGGGGTCCTTCGTGTTCTGTTGAAAGGAGATAGTAATAGTACTAAGACGATATCCTGCACCTTATGTGATGCCATCTAGTCTCACACATGGATTTATTCTTGGTCCCCTGTTACTTTTTGCATACATTGGTTAAATAGATGCACCCTGATGTATGTTACTGTGCAACTTAAGCTAGTCAAAGACAAATGCATCATTATGCACTTGGGAAGGAAAACCCCAAATTTATATAAACGAATAAATGCATGCATGTTTGTATACATACACACACTTTTCATCATCAGTATCATTTAATGTCCGTTGTCCATGCTGACATGGGTTGGACGGTTGCCCAGGGCTAGCCAGCTGGAAGGCTGCACCAGACTCCAGTCTGATTTGGTATGGTTTCTATGGCTGGATGCCCTTCAAAATACCAACCACTGCAAGAGTGTTATAGGTGCTCTTACATGCTACTTGCATGACACCAGCATCTACCATGACTGCGATTTTGCTCAGCTTGTAGGGTCTTCCTCTCAAGCACAACATCTCATTGCCTCATTGCCTCTGTGAGGCCAACGCACAAAATGAACTTGCATCTGTTAGGCCCAATGCTCAAAAGGAACTTACCTCTATAAAGGCCAATGCTCAAAAGGAACTCAGCCATTTTGTCTCCGTGAGGCCCAATGCTTGAAAGATACTGTTTACATGCCACTGGTATGGGTGCCTGTTACATGATACCAGCATCAGTCACGATAATGATTTCACTCAGCTTGACAAGTCTTCTCAAGCACAGCGTATCATCAAAGGTCTTGATCACTAGCTATTGCCCCTGTGAGGCTCAAAGTTTGAAGATCATGCTTCACCATCTCGTCCCATGTCTTCCTGGGTCTACTTCTGCCACAGGTTACCACCACAGTTAGAGATTGGCATTTCTTTACACAGCTGTCCTTGTACATATGCATCACATGACCATACCAGTACTGTTGTCTCTCTTGTACACCACATCTGATACCTCTTATGCCTAATTTTTCTCTCAAGATGCTTACACTCTGTCAAACATGCACACTGACATTGCAGATCCAGTGGCTTCATTTCTTTCAAGCCTACACATGTCCTCGGCTGTTACAGTCCATGTTTCACTGCCATGTAGCATAACTGTTTGCAACTTATACAAATGTTTATGCATTGGCTATAAGCTAATATATGGATACACACACACATTAATACACATACACTACCATAAATGTATGCACATATACACAAATATTTAACTGGTCTAATTGGCAACATCCAGCATCACTGAAAAAAATCACATGATGAACTAAGCTTTCAATTAGCAGATTTTAGTTACTTTAAGCCTTAAATTTTCTGTATTTTAGAAAGAAATTTAGTGTTTTATTCAAATTTTGTGTATATGTTTAATTTTTTTAACCCCACCCAGATCAGAGTGTCCTTCTGGAAATACTTTTTTTTCTTGACTCTATGTTATAAATTATTCTTGACATATTCATCTGCTTCATACAACCTTTCCTTTGATATTTCCCCATTTGTTAAATGATAAATAAATAGGAAAATATCAAGGAAAACATACAAAAGGGCTGAAGTCATCATTCTTCAACCAAAACTTATTTTTTCCACTACAATGATAGTTGTCAGCATCCCCATTATCATCAATACAACTATAGTCTAATTGTTTTCTATACTTTTGTACAGCATCCTTAACTCAACCCCACCATCTTTCTCATCATGTTCACTAATCCTTATCAAATAATAAAAGGTCATTTTTGCCAAGAAAAAAAGAGAGAAAGGAATACAAAAGCAAAATACTAATAAAAATATATCCATTTATAAAATAAATTTAACTATCAAAGTCTACAGTAAATATTGATTTTTATGAGGTCTAGCAAATGGGAAAGATCAAAATACGGGAAAATTAAATACAACAAATATTATACTGAGCCCTTAACATTTGCTTCAATATTAGTTCAAATAGGATTAAAATAATTAACCCACACGTTATTTTCATTTTTATCCTTCTAACATTTAAAAAATCTTAATTATGCATTTTAATGACTCAAGACAAATCCAGTTTGCCTTCGAAGGTTTCAAAGAAGTTTTATTCAAAATAGCTTTCTGCAGCACAAAAACACCTTGTTCTAACCTGGCCACTCCTACATTTTCTCCTTATCTCTGAGTGCCCTTCTGTGTCTTCTCTTCAAGAACTCTTTTCAAGAATTCATTAAAAAATGATATGAATCCTCTAAATGTTTTTCATGCATTTAACACTCTTGAAGAAATGCAACAAATCAAATATGTAACAAATGTGAAAATAACCAGCTGCAATGTGTGTGTGGGTGCATGTAGCTCTGGCAATGTATAAAATATACGAACCTAAAACATCATAGTGTAGAATCATACTTCAACTCAAAAATATAGACATATTTTAAATACCCGCAAAATGTTTGAGAAAGGATCATGAATTCTTGTCAATTGAAATCAATTTGTTTTCACAAAAGAAAAAAAAACAATGCTAGAAAATGCCAACCAATATTGTACCCTTCGTCATATATGTATTGCTCAATTGTTGGCATTAATTTGACTTAAAATTAAATGTCAAGATCTTATGAGGGATGTATAACATAAGTTCATATATATATATATATGTATATATATATATTTCACACATACATGCATGCAAGCACACGCACAAATGCATGGATGTATGGTTGCATGATTAAGATGTCTTCAATGCAGTTGTGCAGCTTCTTGCTTTGAACATAACTCAGAGAAAGTTTCTAAGATAATTACAAAGCAGAATGCTCATTTAAAATCTTTGCTAATTACAAGTAAAAGCAATGAAGTGTAAAAGTATTTATATGTCATCATATAAAATGACTTATAAGAAGAACCATGAGAAAAACTGTGTAAAAGGAAATTGTGCAAATCCTTTTAGATGAACTTAATTTGTAGGTACAACTGTGTGTGTGTGTGTATATATATACAAAATGAAAAGAAGACAAAGAAAATTCTTTAACATCTTTAATTATAAGTTACAATTGTTTCCATACCATCTCCATTTGCAATGCCTATTGTCACATATCTTATCTCTTAAATGATATAAGGCCTTAAATATATGCTCGTCCGTCTTTTGTTTCTTTCTTTCTACACTCACATGTACGTGTGTGTGTGTGTACTAGTTTGCTTGTGAATATGATTACAAGTGGTGTGCGTTTGCATATACCAATAATATTCAATTTAGATTTACAAGCATCTCGTTGCAGTCCATTCATAATTACTCACAACTTTCTACATCCAGCCATTCATACACATGCAACCTCCCAACACACACTGACACCAAAACAATTACACAATCAAACTTACACCCACTCTAATATCCAAACAGCAATAAACACAGAGTCATCTTTGTTTACTAATTAACAATACACATTCTCATTAACATGACACTCAACAGTTCCAATTGTCATTTTCTTTTATTTATATCTATCATTAACCATGTTTTTCTATATGCCTAACTTTATTATTACATACCCATTTGATACCAAAGGTAAGATACTAATATTTAAATGGTAATATCATTGTAAATTTCTGTATGACATTTGTGATAAAACATAATTTATGAGATAAACACATGTTGTAGGTCAACCAGCATTTTATGACATGTAATTTGTTTGCCAAATGCTAGGTGCTATTTTTCTTCATCATTGTTACTATGTCTTTGATAATCTTTCATTCTTAAACCAAGTGGATACCACCTTCACATTCTATGGTAGTGACTTTTAATTTGAAGGATTTTTGAAAGAAACAGTATTAGCCAATGACAAATGTAACAAACATAACCATGTTTGGATATGGTATTGGATATCAATTTCAGATGATGATGATGATGATGATGATGATGATGATAGTGATTTTGACAGTGGTATTGAAAATGAGTTCTATATTTCAAAGGAGTGAAATTTTTTTAAAATATTTCTCTTTGAAATGTTCCAGAAAAAGGAACCCAATTACTGCTTTCCCTATGATTGGAAACCCATCAATTATTTCCATTTACTTTTTCCGGTTGAAATATCCTAGATGATAACTTTAGAAACAGATCATTATGCAGAACATAAATAAAAGAAAAAAAAAATTAAGTTAGTCTGACTTTATACATGCTTGGACAAAATACTAACATGACTTGTTTTCAATATGGAGGGCATTAAACTGTCCACGATTACAAGCTACTGGAATACTGATGAATCCTTCACTGACCCCTATGTTCTCAATATCAATACTAGACTGCAATTTTTAAAATTGTGTTAGAATTTTTATGTATAAGACACTAGAAGTAATCCAGAACAAGGAGAACAATATAACTTTTTATCTAATAACATATCTCCAGGACCCTAACCCTAACAAAGGAAATAAGATTCCCCTGGAAAGGAATACTGGTGTAAAAAAGTCAGAATACTAGTGTAAAAGGGTCAAACATACAAAATGAAATATCCAAGTAAGGAAAATTTGTGAAATAAACACTGGCTTTTGCTGTGGTTTTAATGTTTATGGTGGGTGGGTGGGTGGGAGATCAAGTGGTTTAGAAATCATCCCCCTCCACATCATAACTAAGGATGAATATTACATTTTGATTGGTAATTCAGTTTGATCAAACTGAAGATTTGGCAATGAATAAGTGAATGTAAATAGAAAAAGGTTGGATATTAAAAAAGGAAACCTTTGAAAAGAAGTCAAGAAATAATCAATGACAGAAAGGAAATTTGTTGGTGACCACGCACAGAGACAAGAAGCAAATTTATTTTCTAACTGCATGTGTTCTACCACATGTGGTTGAATGCGGCATACTGTTTCTAAATCTTGACTTAAAAAAAAATTACATGGGTAGTATAGATTAGATGAATCAGTTGATGAGCTAATATACAGTTGGTAGACTGGGAGATAAGAGAGGTTGGAGCAATAAGAGTTTTGGTATTGAGTAAATATGAATCTTAATGTTTTTTTTCACAAAACTGATTGACTACCAAAAGTTCTGAACAGATCATGCAAAGCAATTGAAGGCGAGCTATTTATACAAATAAATAAATAAATAAATAAATAAAATAATTCAATGAATTAATAAAAAGACCACAAGTAAAAAAATAACTGTTAGAAGAAAAGATAACCCTCTGAATTCAGTCAATCTCTGCCAAACTAAAATAAACCAATGGTTGTAAGAGTTTGTGCTGAGAATGCCAATATGAAGAAAGAAAAGCTCTTAGTGGACAGTCAATTTAAATGATTTTTCAATATGCATTATGCAAAGTAGGAAGCTTAAGAACTCACTAAGAAAAAAATATGTTACATAATTTGTTCATAATTTAATTACATAAAAATAATTTTCAAATTTAGCACATTTTCAATTTTTAATTTACCTGTAAGGTGAATAACAAATTCTACTTAAATATATTAGTGAATCTCTTGTATTTGTATATCATTTTTGTGTGTGTTTATATTTATAAGGTATTTATTTCATTTTGTAATTTTCTTGAAGCAGTTTGATAAATTTCAATATTTCATGTTATTTTCATCGTTATATGCAGTCAAGTTCAACTGAAAATCTAATAACATACATTCTTCTATACTACAATTCTGTTAAATATCTCATCTAAATATACTGGCTAGTACTTCATTTTACATGATGATACTGAAATAATTTTGCATGCTATTGAATTTAATTACCATAATTTTAAGATAAACATACTACCACAGAATCATTTAGTAAATTGTGTTAAAAACACCACATTCATTCATTCACTAATTAGCAAAAACATGATAATATTGTTTTATAAAACTAATTTAAGCTCTTTATTGTTTTAGAATATAATTGAAACGCATATGAAGTATACATCATTTAGATTTATAGAAGTGGAATCGGTTAGAGCCTGACTACTCAGTATCTTTTCTTCCTTTATTTCGTTCTTGAGGAGACCTTTTGAGTCAAGTACATCAACACCAGCAACAAAATAAAAATCAAATGGAAATTGTAGTTAAGATACTCGTGCCGGTGACACATAAAAAGCACCGTTCAAACGCGGCAGATGCCAGTGCTGCCTGACTGGTGTCCATGTCGGTGACACGTAAAAGCACCAACTGATCATGGCTGTTTGCCAGCCTCTGCTGGCATGCAAAAAAGCACCCACTACACTCACGGAGTGGTTGGCGTTAGGAAGGGCATCCAGCTGTAGAAACACTGCCAGATCAGACTGGGGTCTGGTGCAGCCTCCTGGCTTCCAAGACCCCGGTCAAATCGTCAAACCCATGCTAGCCTGGTAAAAAAGACGTTAAACAATGATGATGATGATGATGACTTCAGTCTTATATATTTACCTCTCTATTTGACTACAATCTTTTGTTTAGTGAAATATCTATGAACCTTTTACTGCTCCATCCACACATCTAACTCCATAATGAACAACTTCCCTCAAGGATCCCTACAATCACTCACTAATTACTCATTTCCCCTGTCATGATCATCACTTACTATATTTTCCAGATGAAAATTGTATTATTTACTCTCAAACACTCAAACTGAGCCAAGATCTCCTGTGAATCTTCATGAGTGGAAAAACCAAGAGATGAAATTGTATATATTTGAAATTCAAAAGACCTAGATCCCAATTTTGTCTCTCAATTCTTCAGTCAGTGAGGTATCACGGGGCTTTAGGTTTTATATCATACACACATGTTTGTATACATATACATACATACACATTCTCAAAAGTATATATACATATGTACTTAAACACGTGTATGCTTGAGTAACCATATTCACACATATGCATATTTGTACTAGCACATATTTGAATCAGTACACAATTTAACGCTAAACAGTTTGTTTAATCATTAATGGTATAGAAATGAAGAAGGAGGATTATATATATATATATATATATATATATATATACACACACGTCTACACCCCCCCCCCACACACACACAAATATATATATATATATATATATATATATAGTCTAGAAGTCTTTATATGTTGTATTTTTTAAAAATCTGTTTGTAGCCTGTGTATCTTAATAAATTTATAGACCATGTTTAGAACAATAGAAGAGACTGTACCCATACAAATGTAGCACCTGCTTTTATCCTATACTACATGAACCAAATGCTCAGTGTTTACAGAATGGGTGATTATGTCCCAAGAAGCTAACAATGGAACTGAAAAGCATTTGGGTGTTTAGGTAGGATGTGTAATATGCATATGTGAAGAAATAAGGAAAAGAAATGGCTATAAAATTAAACACAAAAAATTATTTTATTAAATATCGTACACAGGTAGACATACCATTTCTTTACTACCCACAAGGGGCTAAACATAGAGGGGACAAATAAGGACAGACAAATGGATTAAGTCGATTACATCGACCCCAGTGCGTAACTGGTACTTAATTTATCGACCCTGAAAGGATGAAAGGCAAAGTCGACCTCAGCGGAATTTGAACTCAGAACGTAGCGACAGGCAAAATACCGCTAAGCATTTTGCCTGGCGTGCTAACAATTCTGCCAGCTTGCCACCTTAGGCATACACAGGTAGACATACACCCGCACCACACACACTCATATATTAACAGCCACTCACCTATAATATTTTGGTATATAATATATATACCAGGAGTGGCTGTGTGGTAAGTAGCTTGCTAACCAAGCACATGGTTCCGGGTTCAGTCCCACTGCGTGGCATCTTGGGCAAGTGTCTTCTGCTATAGCCCCGGGCCGACCAATGCCTTGTGAGTGGATTTGGTAGACGGAAACTGAAAGAAGCCTGTCGTATATATGTATATATATATAAGTGTGTGTGTGTATATGTTTGTGTGTCTGTGTTTGTCCCCCTAGCATTGCTTGACATCCGATGCTGGTGTGTTTATGTCCCCGTCACTTAGCGGTTCAGCAAAAGAGACCGATAGAATAAGTACTGGGCTTACAAAGAATAAGTGTCGGGGTCGATTTGCTCGACTAAAGGCGGTGCTCCAGCATGGCCACAGTCAAATGACTGAAACAAGTAAAAGAGTAAAGATTAAAAGAGTACAGATGATTAATTTATGATGATGGCAAACTCTTTCTTGCTCTTGGACACCTTAACTCAGAAACTTACATCTATCTCTTCCTTTTATTGAACAAATATTTAGAAAATAGCAATCTAACAGAAAATCAATTAGAGAAAATATCATTTATCAGTATTAATCAGGTGCCTTCATAAATACTTGCCTGCACATGCTCAATCACAAATTTGTCTGCACACACATACAACTAATATGGCAATGTAATATTCAAGAAACATAAATTGGAACTCATGCCTGCAGGTATTTAATCTGAATCTCTGTATTATATATGAAAATATGATTATCCACTATTACTTCATTGAAAGCTGACATAATGTATGATGTATTATTATTCATGGCTGAAAACATGCAGACTTTGAATATTTAAAATAATCATAATTCTTAAAATATATGGGAGCAAATGGACAGTTTTTGTGTCTTTTTGTGAGATGAAGCATGTTTATCTGTGAAAGATGTTATGCCACTGTGCAGTTAGCCAATTAATTAACAGCATCTCTGGCTGATTCATCATCCAAATGAATGAAAATACAATTTGATGATAAATCAATTTCTTGTTGCTGCAGATTAAGCAAGACATGACTGAATGCTCAGATTTTAATATTTGAAAACATTCTGACGAAAATAAGTGCAGATAAAACTACATTTAAAAAAAAAAAATGCTAATTCCAGAGAATTCAAATTAAAAATTACAGTTATTGATAATAATGTGTGAAAAAAAATTGTTTAAAGTTTCAAGAAGTAAAAAATGACAATATTTTCAACAGAAAGATTTTTTCTTAACACAAATACTTTTTACAAAAGTTATAGCAAATTTTTTAGCTTGTTGTGTTTGCTCAAGCTTTATTCTTGTACAAATGAGTGTCTTTAGCAGAAAATCAATGCCAAATTAATTTTATTTTGAGACATTCAGAATTTATGATATGCAAAAGTGTTTTACATACTTGTATAATTATATTTTCAATTTATTTTGTATATTTTTTTAAGCTTCAAAAATTATTATACTGTTTGTTTTATTGATAATGTCTGAAATGCAATTTTATAAATATATACCAAAGATTAGCAAGTAATCTGAAATATACATACGGTTTGAAATCACATGGTTTGAAATAACATACGTTCTTGCAAATGTTATTACATGAGGATAAAGTAATTTTTTCCCCTTCAGCATCTTTATTCACTTTTGTAAATGATACATATGAAATATATTTGTTAGATATAATGAAATATAAGAATCCAAATATTAATAACAAAGATTATTGTTTGATATTTTATATCTATACACTGCTAGATGTAAATAGCATCAGTAAAAATATGGAAGATTTTATGAGAAATAAATTAAGATTTTATTGTTGCAGTATGGAATACATTTGAAAAATTTCATATGCACAAATGTTAATACAGAATACTTGAAAATTATATGCGTGCATATATGCTGGCTTGACTAAGAATGAGATAAAAAATATATTAATATCAACAATTGCATTTTGATATATTTTAATAAGAAACAACTAGTAGAGATGATTTTTCAAAAATTATCTTCGATTTATAGATGTGATGCATATGAACAAAAGCATGTGCATATGTATACTAATGCATGTATGTGCACATGTATGTGTAGATTCTAATGCATGTGTGTGAATGTGTGCTAAATCTAAATATACTTAAAAATATAGATTAATGATGAGTAAGAAAAATTAATCCCTTACCATTCAGACTACCAGTCAAATGAGATGTTTATCTATTCACATTGTTTGGAATCAATTATGCATTGTCTCAGTTTTGACATTTTAATGATATGATTGTTTATTTTTTAGAATGACATTGTAGGAGAGGTGTGAGAAGCTAGATCTGACCAGTTTGAACATAAAATAGATAGAATATTTGGGCCAGATATGGCTTGTTTAAATGCACAAGGGTTAATATTAGGACTGGATAGCATAGAATTCTTGACTTTTTACTGATCAACATTTACAATGATTTAAAACATTTAAAGTGTGCTTTGAAATCTTGTTGCAATATAAATCTAGAAATAGTAGTATTCAATGATGGGAAAATATTTCCAAATTCATATATCATTTGTAAAATTGCCAAAAAGACTTTCAGTATTGAAAAGCACTAAAGGACATAAAAGGAAAAAGTGTTAGAGGGTGTTTTCTTCGATGTCATTTTCTCATATAAATATTGTTTATCCTCATCTCTGTCTAGATCAAGAAGACTTAGTCTTTTTCTTGGAAATAGTGTATTCAAGGCCACATTATTCTATATGTTCATGTCTAAGATAACACAATGTAACTTGAGTGAAATTTGACAACTATTTTTACTATATTGAATGAGTACATAAATAACCATCTAATCTATAAAGATGCCCGTCTGATAGGGTAGGAAAATGTTTTAAAGCTTACAAAGAGATTAGTTTGTAATGACAACAGTATGTTAGGTTTCAAAAATTTCCTTTTACTATTTCGAAAAAGGATTCAACTTTCAATAAAATTAAATAAGATATTGTAATACACACACAAGCACACATGCATGTATGTATATGTGCGTGTATTCATACATCACCATGGCCATCTTTTAACATATGCTGGCTTGGATTAGATAGTTTGAAAGGATCTGATGTGTCAGAAGATAGCATTGTGCTCTAACATCTGCTTTCACATACTTTCTATAGCTAGATACATTTCCTGATGCCAGCCACTTCACAGAGTAAACTTGACATATTTTTCAGGGTACCATCATTATGAGGTCACCGTGTATTTGACAAGACCAAATATTGCTTCAAATTAGTGAGAATACTATAGAAAGAATGGTGGCTTTATGCTTGGTAATAAGTGGTTAAAGTATAAAAGAGTGGGCTGGAAAAGGTTTCTTGCTGTACAAGTGATACATGGCCACTTGCATTATACAAGAATAGGTGGGAGTAACTGGGCTGAAACTGAAAAGCAAGATGAAAATGGTGGTGATAAGGTGTCAGAGCAAAGCCTTAAGGTGAATAGAAAAGAGTAGGGACAGAAGGACATGAACAAATGCAAGCAGAGGTTGCAAAATTATATGTGAGGAGTGAGGAATGGTCAGAGATGGCATAGGGTAGAGGTGAATATAATAATGGAGGATGAAGAAGGGTCAAAGAGTGTTCAATAATAATTATGAGATGGAGCGGAATATAGAAAGAATTGAAGTGCAGCACAGAAAGGGATGAAAAGCAGCAGAATGAAATTGTAAACAGAGAAAGATGATAAAAAGGGGAATAATGCATGATTGGGTATGTTGCAAGATTGTATAGAGAGAGACAACCATAGAGTGTGGGGAGAATGAGATGAATGGTAACAGGGGTAAGTCAGCAGGAAGTGGAAGAAGAAGAGTTAATTCATTGTACAGATGGGTGATCAATGTAAAATGGGGGTGGAGATGAACAATGTTGAAAATGAAGTATGGATGTCAAGTGAAGTGTTCCCAGGTAAAAAAAGATAGCTGTTATCACAAAAAAAATATGATGATAAAATCTTTTAGTTCTGTTCTCATTTAATTACTGAAGCAGCATACTGCAGGTAGGTAAGTGGTGGGGGTATCATCGAGAGATGAGAGAGTGGTGAGGAAGGTGTGATGAGCAAATTTGGTGGAGATCACACTTGTGTTTGTACACGTCCGGCTTCAAAAACTTCAGTTTTACCATGATGGGTGAGATTTTTCAAACACTGCCTATCACCAGGTGTTTTATTCCTTTATCATCTCCTCCATAAGGTTCAAATTCCTGAGATTGTGTGTGTATGCAAGCATACACATATTCATGAAAACACTGTTGTGCTGATGGTATGATAAAATGCACCCAGTTGACATTAAGACACACATAACAACAAAGCTGGCTAATTTTGCTGATAACTACATCGCAATGAGTTACAAAATCGGCCTATCTCCTGCCAACAAGGAAAAATGGTCATAAAAAAGATAACAGTATGGGCGTGGAGGGTGCATATTTTGCCAATATATATCGACACAGGATATAAAAAGTGGCAAGAAAATTGTAATAAATAAGTCAGTGTTTAATGAATGTAGTCCCTTGCACTGGGTTAGACACTCCCTTACCATATTCAGCATCAGAAATATAGTGAACTATTGGAAAACTCTTACTGAAGTTGGTCAATTTTCATAAATCTATATATATAAAACTGTAGTTGTGTGAGTGTCTGTCCCCTTCGATTTAGATTCCTAACTACTCCCACATTTTGCGGTGCAGTTTAACCAAATTCGGGTATCTTATAGTCGTGATTCATATCGAGCCTGTCTCGCTATTAGCGCGCGTCTACGATGAGTCTACGATTTTAAAAATAATTTAACATCATTTTTTATTCCATTTTAATGCATAATTTTTCGTGTGTCGATGGCGGCGGAGTTGGCGTCCAAGGTCACACCTGCACCTGTTTGCCTCTCCACCTTCTTCCCTCCCTCGTGAAGCTGCGGGGAAGGGAGTGTAATGAAATCAACGTCGTAAAGCGTTGTCAAGGAGACCAGCATTCCTTTAGAACAATGACTTCATGGCTTGAAGACACTGAGTCAACGACTTAAAAAAAAAATTACCATAATTTTTTATTCTCTTTTTAATGCATTCTTTTGCTATAACTCTCTAAAAATGCTTATATAGTTATTTCCCTTACAAACCCGAGCAACGCCGGGCGATACTGCTAGTTTTGATATAAAATGAAAAAAAAATCATCATTATTACTTAGTTTTGTGGACTTAAAAAGTGATGTATACATAGCTCTGAAAGACTTCTGTGTTCCATCCTATGCCAATGCAAAAAACAAAAAACACAGAAGAGTCAGCTTCTATACTCTGATCTGATCATAGGTTCAAATTGATATCATTAACTAATGGAGTATGATCATCTTGTGAATTACTGAAATTTTTCAAGAACGGAAGAGTAATTAATTAAAATTTTCAATCAATAGAATAATATTTAGTCTGTGTGCAACCAATTGAATTGATGAAAAAAAAAACAAAAAAAAACAAAAAAAAAATTAATTTTTTCCTAAAATTCAACTTGAAAGTCTGTCAAGCCACCTGAATTCTAATGAACTGTTTATCAAGAAATTCCTAATATCTTCTTTGGAAAATGATGTGTCTATCTACACACACACATATATATATACACACACACACAAACATATATATATCATCATCGTTTAATGTCCGCTTTCCATGCTAGCATGGGTTGGACACACACACACATATATATATATATATATATATATATATACACACACACACACACACATATAATTATATATGTATACACACTCATTTATGTGTGCTTATGTATATAGAAACATACACACATGTATGCATATACATAGATATTTACTTATAGAAAGTTTCTCATACACATAATCATATGTTCACACATGATAATGCTGATTAAGGGGAAGAAAAATAAGGAAAAAAAATGAAATAATGTCTTCTTATTCTGAATTGAACTTCAGGGAAGAATAATCTTGTTAACTTCATCATCATATAATATTTATGTGGAAAAATTCCAGCTACATTGCTAAATAGAATTATTTTAGGATTAGTTTAATCTATTCACTGACGGGTATTTACTTTCTTGAATGACCTTCGTTTCCTGGTATTTTATTTGAGTTCAAATGATTTGTGCTTTCTTTTACTGTATTATTAATTCCCTATAAACTCTGACCTATTGAGGCTTTCCATTTTCTTACTGGAATTATTAGAATTGTAACAAAAAGATATAAATCTACTTAATATACAAAATATCTGAGTTGACTTTTCTTTCTATTTCATTTTAAGTATACTTCCAAATGACACTCGCCAGAATTGTTTATATGTTTTTTTTTTGGTTTAAGAAACAAAAAACGAAACCTCATGTCCAATTTATAGTACTTCCAAAAATCTTAGTAGGATAAGATATGATTTCATTGAATATTTTGTTGTTTACTTTATTACTGAAGAATTCATACATGAAGCTACAAATCCTACAATATTGCATGTGAGAAGATATTATGATGGCAGAGTTGAATAACTACATTTCATTTTACTTGCTTTGTGAATTCTTTTTAGTTTTCATAACCACCAACCATTTTAATACCCACTTTTCTATGCTTGCATAGGTTACACAGAGTTCACTGAAGCAGATTTCCTACAGTCATATATCTTTCCTCTCTCACCAATTTGCACCTATTTCCAAGCAAGGTAATATTTTCCCATGGTCAGACATATTTCCATGGTAGATTAGAAATAAATGACACTCATTTACAACTAACATGTAATGTCACAAGAAAACAGAAATACACACACCCATGTACATACTTATTTATTTTTATACACACACCGTTACTTAGCGGTTCAGCAAACAGAGACCGATAGAATAAGTACTGGGCTTACAAAGAATAAGTCCCGGGGTCGAGTTGCTCGATTAAAGGCGGTGCTCCAGCATGGCAGCAGTCAAATGACTGAAACAAGTAAAAGAGTAAGAGTAAAAGAGTAACACCAGGCTTATTTCAATTTTCAGCTACCAAATCCACTCATGAGCCTTTGGTCAACCCAGAATTATTGTAGAAAATATTTGATCTAAGTGCCATGCAGTGTGGCTGGTAAGCAAGCTTCTTAATCACACAGTTATGTCTGTGTCACGGCTTTATGTAAATCTACATTTATTTAATTTATCTATTTTAGTAGAGAAAAGATTGATTACTGGTTCCAGTATTTGAACTAGAAAATCATAACCTGATGAGTTGATACAGTTTTTCATAGTTTCATCTCTACAACTGTCTAATCACCTTTATTGCCAAACCAAGAGATTTATTTTCATATTGTGGTTTGCATTAAAAATGTAGCTAATTTCATTACATCTGTTTCTGACATATGTTGAGGTATTTTGCTCACTACAATGGACATTTTATAAAATTGATATTTTAAATTTCATAATTTATGTTATTTTCTTTAAACTTAACAGGGTTAATATTGAGATAACTTGTAAGACTGAGCACTTTTCTTGACAGTGAGAACATAATTCTCTACATTTCTAAATTTATAAAATTCACTTCATGGCTTTACCAGAATTATGAAGGAAAATGTCAATGGAGAAATTCCATTTAAAAAAGAGAGTTTGCTAAAAAAAAAAAAAAAATCAATGTTACTTTCTCCCTTTTTCAAAACACACTTCAATGAATTTCTTTCTTTCAAATGTTTTAATAACCAACTCTATAAATTTAGCTTATTGAAAATTTAATATGGATGGCTTTCTATAACTCTAGATTATTTAATAATTTAGTACCTTTATAAATTAATAAGATCACTTAGATATAAATTTACTAAATGCAGAAAATTGAGATCAAGCAGAATTATGTTTAAAAACTGGGTGACATAATGTTTGTGCTGCAGTTTTGAGTTAAGCCAACTTTTAAAACAACCATTCTAATTAAGATTAATCAAATATTTCTCCTCTCAAACTAACTTGTTATTAAGAAAACATCTAGCATTATGTATGTATATATATATATATATATATATGGATGGATGTATGTGTGCATTTGTGCATTTGTGCATATACATGCACAAAAGGGTGTGTGTGTGTTTGTATATACATGTCCAACATTTCATTTCTTTGCTTTCACATCAGCATTTAACAAGATGCTTTCTACATGCACTTGATTGCAGATTACAAGCTCACTTATTGTATTCTCTTCTCTAAGTTGCATAAAAACGCTTTTTTAAGAGTTTCCATAACTGAAGTTTATATTCTACCTATTCTTTGCAGTGCATCTTAACATATTTTTGCTGGTAAGCTGATGATAATACAAATGTATAACTTCCATTTTAATTAAAATTGCACGATTTCACAAAAAACATTTTATAGCATTTAAGACTTATTCACTATACATCAAGATAAAAGCAGTTCCATGTTGCCATATTGCAAAAAATTAAGAATATATATAACTTAATCTGCTGCATTCACTTCATTTACAGAAGTCCCTCTAGTGGTCAACCTGAGACCAAAATTTAAAAAATTTGCTTTACTATTTGATCAAGACTCTTTTGTTTATGAAATGCAAGTGACAGCTGGTACACAGCAGTCAATCAATCCTATGTTAAGCATGTCATGCACAAGGATTCCAAACCAATTGGTACTGTTAGGTACAGTTCATCTGGCAAGCTTCCACTCAATTTATCTCCCCAATTTCACTCAGAAGGCATGAAGTAACTCAATGTTATGATAAAACACACTTTGCCAAAATGCAATGCTGTGAGATCAAACCTCGCTCCTTGTAACTATGAATCAAACTTCTTAACTACTTGGCTGTGACTGTGTACAATACTAAGCATACAACACTATGGAATTAAACTTCACTAATAAATAGAGGACTATAGTGGAAACTCTAAAAAAATTGAAGCAAAACAGTACACACAGAGATTGCAGCAAATCCAATAAATAAACTTAGCATTGATAGAAATTAAAATAGTTAACAATATTTGTCTCTTAAAATGAGCTTAACTGCCCTTTAATTTATAATTTTATCCATATCATTCTTTTCATAAATTATTTGATTTTTCTATGTTTTTTACAGTAAAGGAATAAATTATTGTTTAATTGGATTTAAAAATTTGCAAGAATTATCATAGTGGCATACTGTTATTGTTGTTTTAGCTGAAGTTACTGCAAACTTGATATTCAGAATTATGTTTATTTTCTACGAAGTAACATACATCTTCTCTATAGCACTACTTAAATGAATCTTTCAAATTTGAGTGATAATATCAACTTTACTGCTTGTCTGTAAGTGTTTACTGCTCCAGTGTTGAATTGATTGAATTCTTTGCTTCTTGTTTCATATGTGTTGTGTGTATTATAAAAATATTTATCTGACTAAGCATACACATAAATTTCACTTCATAACCTCATGGTTCTAGGTTCGATCTGAATGTGTAGGATCTTTGGTAAAAGTTTGGATTACCATAGTAGTGCTTCAGTATGGCCACAGTCATAATATTGTAACTAGTAAAAGAAAAAAGTATCAGACATACTTTGATTTTACAAATTTGGAGCCAAGTTACCAAAGCGATTTGGCCTTTGAGAAATCATCATAAAAATAAGCTAGCATAAAGAACTTCTCATTTATGAAGACTTGCTGGGAACCTTTGAGTTATAATGCTGAATAGAAGCGAACATGCAGTTGAAATAAGCTATTATCTACGTATGATTAGTTCAGTTATGTCCGTAGTTATTAAGAGTGATGAAATTGAGCAACAAGCATAATGATGATGGCGAGGAAGAATGGAAGATGAATAATGTTAATAATAACAAGACAAAGAACAACAAAAACAAGAAAAAAGAGCTAACGAAGTTGATGATGAAGACAAGATATTGATGAAGAAGAAAAGTCAAGAAGAAACTATTATCAATTGGCTAGTAATCCATTCAGTAGCATGCAACACTGACATAAAATGCTCAAGGCTATTACAGCATGCTGTGTAATGAAGAATACAGTTTAATTTAAATTTGAAATGTCCACTTTACAAAGATAACAAAGATGTCGGCTGGAGGAAGTACATCTCATACATCTAAATATCAAAACATTTCTAGATAACATTAATGCCAGAGGATAGTAGAAAGGTTGTACTGTCATAAGCCATTGAAATATTTATTATTAAAGCCAAGGCTACATGGCCAGAATCACCTACATTAGGATTATCCTAACATATGACTGTACACTCTGTTCCATGCCTGTACTTTGCACACACAAGAGCATTAGATGTGTATGTGCATATATATATATGTAATAAGTATGTGTGTGCAATTATTTAAATTTGAGTGCATAATTGGGTGGGGGTGTATATTATATTATATAATATGTACTAGTTGTAAAAAAGTAAAACTTAAATCAGAAATTGATCAAAATGTAAAATCTTTATATGTTCAGATATAATTCGTCCAGCTACTAGAAGGTATTTAAGCATAAGATCTTTATGGGATCTTAAAGAAAATTACCATAAATATTCAATCCTGAAATCTAAGGAGGAAAAATGTTGTCTAAGATTAATGCTTTCCAGAAGCAAATACAGCCAATTTCCCAACAGGTATAGCATAATGGAAGGTCATCAGGTTCTCTTTTAGTGGATAGCTTAACATATGTTCTTGACGTTGTCAATGAAATCAATTTGAATAGATGAACACTTGCAATATGTATATTTTAACTTAAGCATTATGGGAATAAAATACTGATTTCCAGCGTAAGTATACACATATACACGTAATTAAATGAATGTATGCATATACATAAATAAATACAGGTTTAAATGACAAAAAAAGAAATAAAAAGTGTATTTGATGAAGCAAATGCTTGAGGAAAGTGGAGAAAAGGTGTATGCTTAAGAGTGAAGAAGTTAAGTGAAATGTGTATATAGAAATGGATAGATAGATAGAAAGGAGGGACAAATAAATATTACTTGTAAATAAAAAAATACAGCTTCAAATAAGTGTTTAAATAAATGAAGGAAGCAAAAATACATCACAAGTGAATTGAGAAAATAAAAAGAGAATGTGTTTAACCCTTTAGCATTTAAACCGGCCATATCCGGCCAAAAGTATTCTGCCTGTTTTATGTTCAAACTGGCCAGATCTGGTCTCTCACACCAACCCTACAATATCGTTTTAAAAATTAACAGCTACCTCATCAGAATCTCATAGCTACAAGATAATGCCTGATTAGTTCAAGGCAATGTGGATAAAAAAGGATTAATTTTGGCAGAATAATGTGAACACTAAAGGGTTAAACAAGATTATAAACACATTGATGGTAATGATAGCAAGAATGGTTAGTAATTTGCATATTTCCAGAGAACTGAGCCAAGAAACTTAAAAGCAATAAAAGAACTTCAATAAAGAGATTGTCTGAAAGTATTTCAAAGCATCTTTTTAGATGTGGTTCCCATGTTAGAATCCTTTTACTTAAATAGATTGGTTCTTTTATTCATCAAATTCAATTCCATTTTTAACTTTCAATTAAACATCACTGCTTTGCATGTTTACATACATACACATGCTCTCCTGTTGATATCTAAATATCAATGACAGTCTTGTTTTTGAGTATGAAAGTGAGTATTTCTGCCAACCAAATGACCACCAACTTGTGACCAGATTTTATCAATGACCAGCTTTTGTTTTTATTAGGAAACAAGACAAGAGAACAGTTATAAATGCTAACTCTTCTGCCAGCAAAGAATGTACCAGCCAATGTCAAATTAGTATTTAGTGACTTTGGAATAAGGGTTTGATGGATTCAGAGACAAAAGAGAATTTGGAGAGGTAAGATATGAAAGAGCCTTTGATTGGCTTAGATTCAGAGAAATTCTACTTGGTACTTATTACAAAAAAACTGAGCATAAAAGAAGACTGGAATTTTCTTCAAAGAAACTTGCCAAGAACTACAGATCATGTTTGTGGCTAGTGCAAGGTCCCAATTGTGTTTATACAATGAAAATGTCACATGTGCTCTTATTAATGCCAAAAAGACAGAGGTATGGAAGTGCTGCTTTGAGAGGTTATTAAGGAGAGAGAGAGAGAGAGAGAGAGAGAGAGAGAGAGAGAGAGAGAGCTGAAGTAGACCTAACAAAGGGATCAACCATCCAATTTGACAGCAACATGGTGGATACAATTAAGATAGGAAAGCAGGGAAAGCAGCTGGCCCTTTGGGGATAGTTGTTACTGACTAAGTGGTTAAGTGAGTGAACAAGTTGAAGAATATAATGAAATTGAGATAAATTTCAGATTCTCTATAGCAGTAAGAAAAAAAAATATTTTGAAAACATTCAGGAAATATCAAGAAAACAGATAGAACATAAAGATACAAAAGTTTAAATAAGATGAAAACTAAATGAATAAATGAAAACAAATTGAACATTCAAATGAAAAATATAAGAATAAGACAATGGTCTTTGTTGATAATAAAGGAACTGAAGAGTTGAGAAGGTTAATTAGAATAAAAAAAAAAATGTGACAAGCAAGCTAGGAATAAATGAATGGTTATGTTACATGCTGAGAATAAATTAAACCAGTGATAAACTCTAATGATATCAGTGAATGACTAGAAAGAAATTTTAAAGGGGAAAGATGATTAAAGTTATGAACTTGTTGCAAGTGGTAAATGTGATGATGAATGTAGAGGTGTTGATAAAACAAAGTGAAAAAAATTTTTTTAAAGAATCAAAATAAGAAATAGCCATTGACTCTTATAGCTGGAAAATGAAGCAGTTGAGATAATGAAATCTGGATTTAAGAATAGCAGCTTAAGCTTTTGAAGACATGTGGCTCATAAATACACTATTTAAGGCTTATTTAATTTGCCATTTCAAACAGCATCACATGAGTCAGCAAAAGAAATCTGTTTAGTCTGATACGAACAGCAGCTAAATTTCCTTCAAATCTCAGGCACATTTACTGCACAACACACATTCATATATAATGCACAGCTTAAATTACAGGCAGTAAAAATCTCAGAAAGAATATCTCTCATACACATCAACTTTTCTTTAGCATGATAATGTACAGGAAAAGGAGTGGTTAGTCACATTTGTTATAATTGCTGTATAAAATACATAGGAAAAGAAATAATTCATACATTCTAAACAAACCAAAAAAAGCAATATTAAAAATATCCTTTGAACTGTGCTGGCATGTCTCTAAAAAAGTGCACTAGCAGTAAGGTCAACAATGTAAAGAATCAGACAGTTATGATTTTCATTTAGAAAATCTAATTTTGAGAACGATAGTTTACTTAAATAAGCTTATACTCAAATTTACTATTCACTTCATAGAGTGAGGCACAAATTGTGTTGTCATAGAACAAAGTGTTTATTGCTTAAATGTGAACTTTCTAAAACCAAACTTTTTAAAGTTTACAATCTTTTTAAAGTTGATCTTCAGATTTTTATGCTTTAAACATCAGACACTCAGAATCTAATATATAGCGTTTGATTTTGTATGAAATATATATTGTTTGATATAATTTCATAATCATTTAATATGCAAGAGGAAGTGCCGATGGCATGGATTTGTTTGCAGCAGATCTGAAGAAAGACCTTCTTCAGAGGCATGTGTAGAATAAAAGAGGCAGAGTCAGGTGCTGAAATTTCAGTAGGCTGTGGATGACTCAGTTGTGGTCTTGAGCTGCACCTTCTTAGTCAGTTTTGTCTTGCATTGTCATCATCCACTAGATGGAATGTCATTGACATCAACTCTTGTCTTCTGCATCAGTTTACCCCTTTACTGGGGTCTTGAAAGTGTTTGCTAATTTTCATTCTGGGTTCTCTTTTTTTATTTTACCACCAAGGAGGTCCTATCATGAGTACTAGACTATTACACTCTTCTTCCCTATGACAGGGAAAGACCATCACTGAGCACTTAATAATATAATTAATATCCAGTTTAATATACAATCTACATAGTAGATATTTTCTTTTACTTTATTAGATGGTATATGTATATTGTCATTGACATAGCTAATTAGAAAGCAGTCGATGCTCTCATACACAGTCATCTTACAAGAAAATTTCATTTTCTTTTCTTCCTATGAATCATACATTTTTGTTAATATTCAAGCAGCTATGCATTTAATAGTGATTGTATTCAACTTATAATTGCAATGAAATAATATATTTTTATAACAAGATGAAATATTTTGTGAATTTTCAAAAATCCTCATACATTATTTCATTTCAATGATATCCTTTCCAGTTTCTTCCAAATTCATATTCATCTAGAAAAACACTGATCTAAGGATCTTCAAGATGGGTATTAAGTTACATGTTTGTTAACAGACCAAAAAAGGGTGCAAAACTCATAATCAAGAACACTACCCTGTTCTTTATTAGATTATTTTATAAAATGCAATATTGAGCATAAGTGCACTTGACAAAACACGAATGGTGTTTCAGCTGAGAAAATCTTCCAGAGAACTAATGTTTTGTAGCTATCATCCTACATAAAAAAATAAATAAATAAAAATTCTAATTCCCTCACCATACTGAAAACTTCACATCCTATGATTCTGGGTTATGGATTTGTGCTTGTACATGGTTTTCCATTGAACAGGCAATTTCAAAGACAACCTATATGCTTAAGCATAGTTTAGACATTAATTTATTTTTGTAACAATACGAACAAAAGAACTTATTAATTTTTCTATGCATCTTAAAAAAATTGCTCAACTGAATCACAAGGTAGGAGATAATTTGGTTTCGTCCAACTGTAATTATATTCCAGTTATTCTCAATAGGTAATAAATGAATATAATATTAAAACCTACTTAAGAAGCCTGACCCTACTGTCACTGTTTTACAGAAGACATATAATAAAACTGGTCCATTTTATTATGCATCATGTTTATATATTGTTGTTCAATAAAATGCAAGTTTCCATAGCATAGTATATCTCTTATTCTTTAATTACAGTGTAAGCATACACTTTATCTCCATATCCATTTTGCATCAGGTTTATCACGTTCCAAATTATTACAATCTAGTCATATTCCGCTACAATGTCTCTTCTATGTTTGCCCAACAGACATCTTGTTGATACTTTGATAAACTAACTACCAATTCCTATTGATATATTTCCTGACTAAAATGAGTCAATCAAACGGAAGGGCTCTTGTAATGATCAGGTTTGTATTTCTGAAAACCTATCCAAAAACCAACATTCATATTGTAGACAGTCCGACTAAACTGTTGATTACATATAGGCTGACCAAAACTTTAAATGCAGTCTTTATCAATTTAGTAATGTGAGATTTAAAAATACAAAAATACAACCAAATAAAAGTAATTCTTCATAAACTTGCTTTTCTTTCATCAACTCAAATACTCTCAGAACTACTAGATATCACTAACAACAGATAAATACCATGTCATTCTGTATGCTCAGAAGGTTCAACATCATTCTTCAGTGAGGATTGGGTAATGTTCTAAGATAATTTGAAAGTACGTGTCTTGATATGAATAATGCATCTATAATATGAGATCTTTTCTTGATCTGAATCTTAAGAGCTGTGATTTATGAGCTTTCTGTTGTTCATGATCAGTGTTCTTTTTTCTGACAAGTTAAGCTATGTCACAGTCAAATATTTTGCATGACAATCTAAGACAATTGAGGTAAAGTTTATTCTGGAGAGACAATACAAACCACAAACTTGTAAACTAAGAATGAAAGTATTCACATTCCTTAACATACATACACATAGTTAATACAAGCCATCTATCATTACAAAGTTCAACAGGAACACACAATGGAGTATTGTTCCTACATATGAGATGGTACTACTGCAGCACTAACAGATATCCTAAATTCACTCAACTGATTAGCATAAGATCACATACAGTCATACTCCAACCCCTGGCTCACAGATATGCTCCAGGTTTTACCCTGGAAACATGCTCCAATCATAGGCTTACTGTCTCCTCCTTTTGCCTTTTCCACAGCAAGCAATAATACCTTGTATTGCTCGAAGATGGATGGTTTCAGGTTATCTTCATATAGGCACTCCAAGCATAGTCTCGTCTCATCTCTTCTTACCTATACTGTATTCAACACATCTATGCCCCACACTAACCACTATGCCAAGTCCTTTTCTCTCCAGAATATCAGCCCTCTGGAATCTCCTCACAGCTCATATCTTTTCTACAGTTATCAACTTGCCACAGTTTAAGTGGAACATTAATAGCATCAATCCCCTCTGTTTTGGGTAGGTTTGCAAAGCCCATGGGCACTGCCCCTTTCTCCAGACCCAGTATGTGAACAACAAGAAAATAAAAGGAAGCAATAAGTTTAAAGTAAATGATTACATGTCCAAGTAATATATTAATTTCATTTGTATGGGCATATCTATTTTTAATATGGATGCTTTATGTAAAACATCTGGCATTTTAAAGAGGAATAAAACTAATATTTATTAGTAAATTTTTTTTAAAAATGTAATTTCAATTTGCAATTGTTTTAAAATTTAAAACAAATTTCCTCAGGTTAACTTATTTTGATAAAAAAATGTTTTTAATAAAATATTTTTATTTGCAGCTTACCTGAGGAAATTTGGTATATTAATATGATGAAGTGAAAGCAATGACAATAAAAATTATTGAAATGTAATTAGAATTTTTAGCAGATGAGAGGAAAAATACACATTCCAATTACTGATGAAGAAAAAGGACTTCAGAATTAAACTGAAAAACAATAATAATGATCAAATTTTGTCTTAGAATTTATAGTACTCACCTTATGAGTGTTCAAAAATTCTACTGAACATGGTAAAATTGCCTTTCGCCCAGCAACTACTGTAACATTTCGGGCAGGAACTATAAAACTTGGCTCTCGTGGATTTTCTCCCGCTATAAACACAAAGAGAAAAAAAAGATTTGTAAGAAGAGACTCATCATTAATTGATTAAATGTAATAATTAATTATATCTATGTATACATGTCAGTGTAGCATCATCATCATTTAACATTTGCTTTCCATGTTGCCATGGGTTGGACAGTTGTGACATAACATGAAATACTTACCTTGAAACAGACCAGACCAATGTAAATAGATACTAAAACTTTATAATGATCAGCAAATACCTCTTGTGCTTGATCAAAATACCTCTAGGGCACAATTGCTTAAAATTTAGTGTTCACACCAAGAATAGTAATGTTCTCTAATTGCTTCATACCAAGAGATGAGTTGAATGATACCTCCATGTGTTTACTTGATCTGCTAAAAACAGCAGTTAATCTCCTTCAAATCATATCTACTAGTATATTAATAGGAGTCAAGCTTATTGTAGATATTGCATTAGATACACTATATTTTAAAAGGGATGAAATGGGGTTTATCTGAAATGCAATCTGCTCAGTCAGAGCTGACCTGAGTTAAACAGCAGCCTAGAATTTCAACAGCATCATGATTTTATTTTGCCTCGGGGAAGGAGCAGTGACTGTTGCCTTTGCAGGCCCCTTTAGTCCAGTAAGATTTATGTCATTAAACTATTTAAAGTCAACACATGCTAGGAAGGTATAAACAAGGAAGGAATTCCAGAGAGTCAATTTTCAGGGAAGGAAGGACTGGGCTTTATGATTAGTGCAGGCTGGAGTTTGGGCCAGAACAAGAAAGAAGTGAGTAAGAGAAATGAGGGGATATTGAATGCTGTAATGTAGATAACATTAGAGTAAAAAGTAATAGATGTAAACCAAATAGATATAAAGTCAGTTACAGCAATGGTGAATGAATGATAAAATGCATATATATATATATTTATATGTCTGTGCATCCATGTGTATATGGATGTCATACAGATGTGCATACGATAGATTTGGAATAATGCTTAATAATTAGCTATCATTTAGATGCCAAAATATTCTGACAAGTATAAGTTTTAATAACATTTACATATAATTACCAGAAAGAAATTAAAAGAAATTTTGACATAATAACAAATATATGCATATAATATTTATAGAAAAATATTCAGGAAAACAATGAATTGGTCGTCAATTAGAAATACAACTATAGGTAATCTGCAATTTTTCTTGTTTCCATTAAGTTGATAGTTTTCATTAATTTGAACTGATAATCAGCCTAAAATATGACATAAATATATCAGGATAAATTTCGATATTTTCCATGCCACATTGATGCAATTATTTCATTCATTTTTATTATGTTATTACACGATGCAGTTTTCATAATTTGATTATGTTATCAGTCAAAACCAAACAGAACAGAGTTATTCAGTATGAATTTTAGTACATCACTAGCGATGGTGTGTACACACACATATAAATATACATAGATACATAAGTATATATATATATATACTTTTTTGCACTGCATAACAAAGACAAGACACGATGTAGGTAAAGACATTTGAGAAATTTGAAAAGTTAGCACGAAACCGGTAATTTCTTCAAAAACTATGTTACTATATGAAAAATTTTATAACATTCTTCTAACATAACAACTTAAATATATTCTTTAACCTTATAAAACAAGCCTTCTGTAGTTTTTTCACTCTTTTCTATTTTCTATATATCCAACCACATGCTTTCACACACCAACTCTCTCACATATATATATATATATATATATATATATAGAGAGAGAGAGAGATCTATGTGTGCATGTGAATGTTTATTTGTACATATCTACTATATGCATATGACCTCACTCCTATTGTGGAATATAAAGCAGAACTGGAACATAAATTTCTGTTATGGAAGTAAAACCTAAAATCAAAGAGCTTTAAAGTTAAATTAGCAAAGACCGAAAGTTGTAGTTAGCAAGAAAATGAATAAGACTCTTTTTCTACCAGGTAAATGGTCTTGCTCAGTATGTAGGGACAGTGCTGGAAGGAATTCTATTGAATGCACAATGCACTTGGTGTAAGCTTTGGACACATAAAAGATGCAGTGGAATCACTGGTAGGTGAACAAAGTAGTCTTGTATGTGGCAGACATCCAAGAACAATAAATACACAGGTATTAGCTTTTTCTCAGAAGTTGTAGGTATTTTCTGATACCTAGGTGACTAAATTAGCCATGGAAGAGGATGTTCTGAAAATATTATTGCTAGAATAAGAATAGAATGGAGAAAGTTCATAGAGTTATTACCTCTATTGGCAACAAAAGGCTTCTTTCTGAGTGGGACTGAACCCGAAACCACATAGTTAAGAAACAAGCTTTTTAACCACACTTCCATACCTAAACATACATATCAGATGGTTTTATTTCAATTTCTATGTCACAAGACTTTGGTTGGCTGAGGGATAAAGTAGAAGTTACTTATCCACGGTCTCATGCACTGTGATTGAATCTGAAACCACATGGTTTGGAAGAAGGTTTCTCAACCACACCCATTCCTTAGATAGGCAGACATACAGACATGCAGGTGAAGAAGATGGAAAAATTTGTAACTTCACCTGAAGTATTTGAATAGCATGTCTGCAGTGAATTGTATAGCTGTGCTAAGCACTTCACTTTTTTATTCTGTTATCCATTGGATTGCGGCTATGCTGGAGGACAGCCCTAAAGGGTTTTACTCAATCAAAATATACGATTTGAGAGAGAGAGAGAGAGAGAGATGACTACATCATGCATTAACATGGTCATTGTCAACTAACAAGGAGAATCTGTTGAAGTACTTGAAACAAAATTAAAGCAATTTAAAAAAAAGAAAATGCTAATCTACGTAAGTTATTTGTGTATTTATATTTTAAAACATTTTAAATATGAAAAAAAGAAAAAAAGTAATTATATTAAATATTTGGAGAGCTTTTTCAGAAGGGTTTTAAAGAGCAATGGATTCTTGAATTTCCAGTTTTCAAGTATTTGTTTTATTTTATTTAGAATAACTTTTTGCTCCTTTTTCTTTTTTTTTTTTTACCTTAATATGTAAACTAACTGTTTTATTATAGTTAGTTTCTAGGATTTGGAATTAAAAAAAAAATTGAATATATAAAAAAAAAAGATATTAGGAAAGCAAGAAACAAAAAGGCAAAAAGTAAATAAATATAAGGATAAATATTTTCTTTTTAGCTTCCAACCATAAATAGGCATTCATTTGTTAATTAATATGACATCTCCATCTGTTGAGAGGAACAAACCAGTTTCAAGTGAATTATATTTTGGTAAGACTAACATCAACAATACCATTTCCATAATGAATAAGATCAATACCATATTTAAAGTGAACAAAGAGAACTGGTTTTATATTGGAAATTAAAATAGTGAAAGGCAGAGAGAGAGAAAGTGGGGTTGGAGAGAAAGATAAATGATATTATGTTAATACACAATATAAACATAAAACAAGGAAAAGAAATTCAATCTCTGAAAATAAGTATTATTAATGTTATTTATTTACTTACATTATTAATAAACACAATCTAAGTTTTGAACACTAAGCAAATTGAAAAGAGTTTCTTTTCAAAATGTCCTGTTTCGGTATACTACCAGCAAGATTTATTTTACCTAACTGAATGATTTCTTGGTACTTGACTGTACTTATCAAACACTGTTAGTGATACCAGAAATACTGTGCATTCTTTCTGACCACCCAACCTTCCTTCCAAAAGTGATTACATGCTGGATCAAGCTATAATCTCCATAGAAACTAATGCATGCATTAACTATGAAGAATAAAATAGTTTACTCAGACTGATTGGGAACCATATGTGTGTGTGTGTGTATGTGTGTGCATGCATGAGTGTGTCTGTGCGTATGTATATATATATTTATTTGTGTGTTCGTGAAATCATATATTTTCATGTGTATGCTTAGAAAGCAGATGTTTTTATTAGTATAAGATGTACTTAAAGTGCTTGATAGATGAATTCATTCACCCAGCTCAGAACTACCTGCCTAAAGTATGTTTTTTTTTCTCTTCCTTTCAATGCATAAGTAAATAAATAGACAAAATAAAGAATAAAATGATCATGAAATTGCTACACATGTTCGAGAATAATGAAAATACTTTGAAACACAAATGATGAAAACATATAGCTATTCTTTTTGATGTGAAGAAATTCAAGAATAATAGTAATTTCTGAAGACAAAATTATAATGTAGCTTGAGTAAACTGGTATAGAAATAAGGGCCCAGTCGGATTTTATCTATTTTAAAGCATTGAGTTACAAAGGGAAAAATTTGTGAAATAGTAAACAAATACTGAGATACAGAAGCCAAAGAAACAAAATGCAGAGCCCAGAGAATTTGGGTAAATTCTTAAATGAAAGACAAAAAATAAAAGAGGGGAAAATGAGGAAGACAAAGATAGGTACACTATCAAACTGAACCTTTTATTTAAAATGCGAATAAACTGAGAGACAGGGGAAATGGGAGATGGGGAGAGAAAGGGGAGACTGTATGTGAGTGTGTGTGGATGTACAAGTTTAAACAATTGCAGAAATATTTCTTTTAATCATGTGTGTGTGTGTGCTTGAGAGAGAGAGATAGAGAGAGAAAGCGAAAGGGAGAGAGGTTTACTAATATGTGTATATTAGCAATAAAGTATAAGCATGTGTATCAATATAAACACACTTCAATATAGAGAAAGAGTGACAGAGCAAGGCACAGGAAAGTTTGTATTTGTTTTAACTAACCAAAACATTAAGAAACATCCAACACTACAGCAGCTTAACTGGTATGTATATAGACTATTATTCTGTGCATTCTCATTTCTTTATAACATATATATCGTCAGATTTTTTTTGTTATTATTTTCCTTTTTTTTCTTTACATCTTTTAAATTCTGATATTTTCTCTCAGGAAATGTAGGTTGGTAAAAGCAGGAGAGTAGTTGGGAAGAGAGAAGAGCAAAAATATGGACAGTGGGAAGTAAGGAAAGCAAATGAATGACAAAGCTAAAAGAAAGTATGGTTTTAGTGAGAGAAAAATCAATGTAATCCTTCAATATATATTTGTTGCTGTCAGCTGCTTTTTGCAGAGATTTTATGCTTCTAATACTATGTATGTTGTAACAATTTATGGTTAACTATTTCCTTGGTATCTTTCTGTTGTAGAAATGGAACCATTCTTTTGAGAAAATACTTCAGTCATATTCTGTTGATTCAATGCTACCATTACAGTAAACAGTATGTAATAAAGAAAATAAATTTAAATAGCTTTAACTTTCCAACTAAAAACTTTCATTTTTTTTTTGTTTTAATATATAGCATTTTTACTGTTGTATTTCTGTTAAGTATCTCCAATTAGTCTGTTATACATGGTTAGATAATCACTTAAATTATAGGAATGAACTGCTCAATCAAGATGACAAATAGATAGAGTGAAAATTTGATTATTAGTTCAACTCATACCTTTTCATGGGTCTTAGAAATGCTATATCATTCACATTTACACTAACTATATTCTCTCTTTCCTCTCATATCAAAAATTAATCATACATCGATGGTTATCTCTGATCAGAGAAGTCAATCAAGTGATTATTGTCATATTTGTAAGAATAAATAAAATATTTGAATATTTTATTTGTAAAAATGTACAAGCAGCTGAATAAGAAATACACTTCCCAACCATATGGTCTTAGGTTCAGTCCCCCAGTTGGGTACCTTGGGTGTGTTTATTATAACCTTGGGTAAGTTGATATGGTCGATGGAAATTGAAAGAAGTTAATTACAAAAGAATAAGTCCCGGGATCGAGTTGCTCGATTAAAGGCGGTGCTCCAGCATGGCCGCAGTCAAATGACTGAAACAAGTAAAAGAGTAAAAAGAGAGTATATGGCTTTTATGTGAGAGTGTGAATTTGTATATTGAAATTTGCAAGCTGATTGAAAATAAAAATCCAATATTCAGGTAAATGGTTTCATTATCCATAACCTTCTATAAAAATATGCTCAACCATTGAGTTATTTATTGCTTGAAGGGCTAGGGGAAATACTACCTTGATTAGAAACAGGTGGAGGTTCGCAATAGGAGGAACATCTATCATTAGAAAATCTGCCTCAAAAAAGTTCAGTGAAAATTAAAATAATGATGATAATGATACACACACACATATACGTAGATGGTAATAAAGTAACACATGAATTGATAAGGAAAATAAGACAGGGTAGAAAATGCTAAGATAGTTTTATCATGTAGTACATTTTAGTACCAGTTTCTATCTTTTAGACTTTTCCAAGTAAGTTGTAAAAGTCTACTCTTAGTTGAAAAAGTCTAAAAGCCGGAAACTGGTATTAAATGTACTTCATGATAAAATTATTTTAGCATTTTCTACTTTGTCTTAGTTTCCTTTTATATATATATACACACGCACACACATACATACATGCAATTAAAGTTTCGCATCCATAAAGCTCTAAGCTTTATAGATGACTCACCAAACAGTAATGGTGGAGGGCGTATAACCTATCTTCAAACTGACAGTAGAAAACCGTCATGATCAGTTAATTTGTAAACAAAGAATAATATACACTTTTTTAGCTTTAAACAGGATGGGTTATCTTCCTTAGATCAGTCCGATTGGTAAATCTTATGGACTGACACCATTGACTGGACATATATTTAACTGCATGTAAATACATTACTGCTCCATATTTTAGAGTGTGCTTCTTTTTCGGATATATGATCCACTGATGATACATATATACATATGTACACATACACAGAGCATACATCTCTGTGTGTGAGAGTCTACTATATTATACCCATATTTTATGCCTTATGTATCTTAAATATTATTGGAGTTGTTACCTTCTGAAGACTGCTTTGGTTCTGTAATCCAATATACGTGTGTGTATACATGTGCATATATATGTATGCATGTGTACATAGACATTTTCAGATAAGTTGTGTGGAGCAACATGAAATGATGCTCCTCATGCAAGGATACAATATGGCACTAAGTGTAGGAATCAGATTCATAACCTTATGATTGTAAGCACAATTCTCTAACTACTAGGCACTGTCTTCATATTTTCCTTATAATTGATATATCTCTATCCATTACAAAGGTAATAAGCACCCTGTGTAATTGTATTCTTCTACAGTGTTAATTTTAAAATCTTCCTTTTGGCCTAGAAGCAGCTGTGATAAATTACTTTCATTATCACCACTATACCAAAGAGTGTTCATTATGGGTGAATCTCAAATGCCAACACTTCAGGAATCTCATACGCTAGATAAACTGAGCCATTCCATATTTCAGTAGCCAAAAGATAATTCAATCTTCTCAACATCCAAACACTGATCCCTAATAAGTGTTGTTCTGTTTACTGTGAGATGTCATGATCAAACATTTGCAGATATCCACAGGGAGTATATCATGGTACTTAATTATAATTTATGGGCTCATGCACCTTATCTTTATTAGCATAACTAATCTACATCAATGTTCTTTACGTTCTTACGAGTTCAATACAGAATAACAGCCACTCATTTTCTATAAATAAAAACAAAAAACAAGAGCACTCAGAGAGAGAAAACCTTGGCCAAGGCAACACCAACGTCCTCCCAACAATTAGCCAAAGATGATTTTTAAAATGAGAATATCTGAAATAAACTTGACTGCTCTCACAAAAGAGAATACTAAAAATGAATCAGATCGCTCTCAAAACTTAAGTAAAAGAAAACAACTCCAGATAATCCAGAATCCTTGGCTAGTACCAGATAGATCCCAAAATCTTATCCGTACATGCCAGTCACAAGGCCAAACATCCCTGAAAGTTTCATCCAAATCCATCCAGTATTTCTTGAGATATCTTGTCCATGGACAAAGAAACAAACGACTGAGAACAATACCTCCACCTTCGCTAAGGCAGAAGTAATTATAAAAAGATACTTCTGCAGCAGAAGTAATATGATATCAGTCTTTCAGACCAAGAAGTGCTTGATGTGTTAAGATAAACATTATATTACAAGTTTTTAAAACCATTTCACGTTTGTGATCATATCCCTCTCCCAAAACAAATATATGATAATTTAGGGTCAGTTTAAAAAGAGAAAAAGAGAAGCCTTAGTATAATAACTGTAGTTTCTAAGAGAATACTTTTCACTCACAGATGCAGCTACTTAGATACACAATTATATAACTTCAATTGTACACGAATTGAGATGCATGTAAATATAACCCAGATATTTTTACACACCAAAGTACACTTCAAAACAAACGACAAAAAATAAATTCTTATATATATATATATATATATATATATATATATATGTATAAAAGAAACTCAAACAAAAGTATTCAGCAAGAGGTATCAAGCCCATATCATACATAAATAATTGGGTTTATCTTGAAATGACTTATATGTCACACAGTTGAAGCAATTGGCTTCTGTAAACATTTCTTTCAAGACACTTCTCAACAGCCAATCAAAACTTCAGAATGTTAAAAGGTAACAAAGATTGTATATTGTGATTTGTAAGACTTTCATTTGGTATTTTTGCAAAAATCAACAACATACACATTCAACGAAAATGATAAAGGAAAAAGATATATGACATTTGATGTTAATCATTCAGAAGCCAAAAAGAGAAGTGTATATTTTTTCTAAAATTGAATTGGTAATAATATATTTGTTTCTTTTTTTTTTAAGCTCTCACTTATAATTTGAAAGAATTTTAAAATTTATTTTACATTTTACCAATGTACCAAGTTGCATAAGTGTTACTGTATATATGTTTGTGCGTAATAGTTTGACTGTGTTTTCTCAGGTAGTGACAAAATCTTTACACTAAACTTTACACAAATCTTTACACTAAAATTTACACAAATCTTTACACTAAAATCATTTTACAATAAATAATAGTTTGAAAAAAAAATAACCACAAAATACCATTTTCAAACAGCAATTTGTTAAAAATGATGGGCTTTGTAATTAACTCAGAAAACATTCCCTAATATTGCAAGGTAAGAACTTCAGACTATTACAAGCAGCACCCATGAGAGTTCCACAATCCATTTTATGGTACATTGATAGCCATAAAAATCTTATTGGTTGATAATAATATTTTGTCATTTCCTTCCTAATACTTTGATTAATTTGTAGGAAATCTTGCCAATTCTCTTCTAGCTTGTTTTACCATTCTGGCCTATTATCATTGTTTATATTTTGATTTCTTTCTTTATTAACAATTCTCATTCTTTTGCTATTAGCTTCAGCTTCATTGTTCAACATACAACACTTTCTAGCTTCATTTTTATAATATTCATTTCATTCCTTTCATCCTAAGTTAATGCCTCTTTTCATGTTTGATTCTCCACTCTTTATTTCTAATTCTTATCTTTGCCCTTTCCACAATCTTTTCCCAAATCTTCTCTGCATCTCTCAATTCACTTCTCACTGTTGCATTCTGATCGTTATCTGCCATAGCAAACACTGTATTGGTAATAAAATAATTTAAGAAGTACTTGATATTATATAGTGGGTAATACACATATCCAGGATATATTGCTGCATATCTTTTACGAAGAATGTTAGGATCATGATTATAAATATATATAGACAGTTGGAAAAACTTCAGATCAAGGATATACTATTATAGCCATTCTATGTAGGAAGTTAGGAATAAGGGTTACTAATATATAGATAATGGAATAGATAAATATTCAATCTTCATGACAATGCCTAACTCTAAGATGCATGCATTAAATTGTTGAGAAAATAGAGTGTCAAACAAATGCTACTAGCATACACGCACACACACTGACACATGTAAATGCTCATGGCATACACACATATGCATACCCACCACTCACATATACACACAGGTAATTATTGCCTGAGTGTGTATGTGGACACCAATAACATTCATAGGTAAGGGAGTGTGCGTATGTGGTATGTGACAGATATTTTATACCACAGGAAGCTATCATTAGCACTCATATAATAGATCCTCTTGCTCTTTCTGTTACACACACACACTTTTACCATCCCCTTTATACAGGTTGACAGATTTTCTTACATCACAGGACACTTTCATTAGCACTTTAATGTAATAAATTCTATTTAAATTACCATTAAGTGCATTGAGTTTTTATTTTCAAAGTTTTCGACATGGTAATACTTTATGAATGTATGGATTGCAAAAACACACACCTCATGGCATGCAGTAAATATATAGTTATAATTTACTTCATAAAGTTTGTAGAAACTGCTACATCAAGACTACAATGTCACTAAGGTTTTTATATCTGAAAATGTAGAATTTCTTTTTTCTGAAAATACACTACATGGTATTATTTCCAAGGACAGAAGATCTATTATCATATTTCAAGAGTTATTTGTTTGTATTTTTAATCATAGTTTTGTATAGACAATTATGTAATATCTATAAGTAAAGATTCCAGAGTATTGGAATAAGTATATTCCCAATATATCTGCATATGCAATGACCACAAGATCAATGGAAAAAAAAAGAAGCAAACTGACATAACTACTACAGTATCCTATATTTCAAATGTTTATCTCATGATGCCATTCAAATAGTTTGAATGAGAAAATGAATGAGAAATTGAAAACAGTTTGAAAGGAAATATCAATTAGAAATCTGTTTAAATCTAATGCAGATTAGTTTTCAACTGAGAAGAAAAATAAAGAAATATGGAAAGTACAGCAGAAATTTCAGAAGATTATTCAAAATATGATGCCGAAGAACAGGTTTTTGTATTCAGACTTTGATATCTTAAAATGAAATTAAAAATAAAGAAATAAAAATGTAAAGGCATTTGATACAGATAAACTATCTTATTTGTATTATATCAATTTTAATGCTTAGATAAATTGAATTTATATTTTTTTTAAACCATTCCATTGAATCACATAAACATTACATTTCATTGTCAAATACAAATGGTATGAAAGTTGACTGAATAATGTATGGAGAAATAAGAAAAAGGAAGAAAATTAATTATTAAGTTTTAAGCCATCTTCTAGTTAGTTTGAGTGAAATAACAGCAGACGATAGGACTGAATGAATAATATTGAATTTTCAACTAGAATAGAACAAGAATTAATTAGTTCACGGGGAAAGAAAAGGCTGCATTCCATTTTATTACAATGATGAACAGCACTATTTTATCTTTCTCACAATTAGAAAGCTGATGCGAAAATACACACACACACACACACACACACACATACATATTGGTTTTGGTAATAGTAACAGGATAAATAGAACTTAAAACATAAGTGTATGTATTTTTTTATTTCTAATTGGCAGCAATTACAAAGTGATTCCAGGGCCAAAATTTGGTAAGTGCCATGTACAAAATTTTTTTGCCAATTACAAATAACAATGAAGCTAACTTGCACCACTGGTGGAGGTGCAGTATCAATGTGCATGCATGGCAAAGTGCAAATATGTTGAAAAAAAAACTGAGAGTAAGAGGTATACGGTGAGAAAGAGAGACAAACATACTAGTATGATCATGTAGAACACATGGGTGAGGAGAGTAGCATAAGAAGTGCCAATTGCTGAATGTGGATGGAACCTGAGTAAGAGCAATACATAGGAATATATGGGAAGGTGTAGTGAAGATCAACCTCAGAACACTAATTCTAACAGAGAAGATAAAAAACTGAGGCAATTAGTGATTCACTGAGCACCAAGAAGATCCAGCCATCTCAGCAAAACTGAAGTTTTAAAAGCATATCTTTCATGTTTATACTCTACTACCCAGACTCTCCCAGTCAAACCTTCCCCACAACTCATCTTTCTAACAGGCATTCCTCCATCACTCTTTTGACTATGGCAAATATTCACTCAGCTGCTGTAATTATATATGAAAGAACTGCATATATCCCCACTTTAGTGCTACCAGTTATAAGTCTCCTTGGAATGAACTCCTTTTGTGCACCATCCTGCAATCTTAGTATATACTTTGCCACTTTATTTTTCTCTAATTGTCCCTCTCCTATGAACATTCTCTTCTATATGCCATCGATACACAAGACCCCAACTTTGATCATCACTCACGAACCCACTACTTCTACACCTATGTACATCTAGCCTCTGTTTCTGTCATTGGACATCTCGTTCTTAGCCCACACACAATTCACATCATTTCACTATTTCTTATCTATCCACAGTTTTATTATACTGTAAATTTCAACCTGCTTTTTTTTCTATCGCTTATTTCTCTCCCACCCACTCCTAATTCTTCCACTTTCTCCCTCTAAATGTATATTCACCATTGACTATGCATTCACCTGTGTTCACAGATCTCTGCTTTCATATCTAAAGCCATTTTTAACCATCTGTCACACTCTTTCTACACTCTTTTGAACTAATCCACCCTCCCATTCCAATCTCCTGTCCTTATTCTGTTTTTTTTTTTATATTCATCTTTGTGTACATTGAGGATATGCTGTGATAACTCATCCCCACCCACTTTTCTTTCTTTCTTTATCTAGGGTAACTATGCATCTCTTATACAGCAAACTACTGTTCCTTTCCCTCTCTCATATTTTAGCTTCTCAACACCTGGCACGAAACCATCTCCTTCAATACTACAACCTTTCCCTGTTGGGGGGTCTTGATATGTGGATTACTTAGTGACCTCACTAGTGCAAGTGCCGTGAAAAAAGCACCCAGTATACTCAGTAAAGTGAAAGGCATCCAGCCTTAGAAACTCTACTCATGTACACACTGGCTCTTGACACAGACCACTGGTGAACTGGAGCCTGTCAAACCATCCAAGCCAAACCAGCATTGAAAACAGACATCCAAAAATGAATGATGATGATGACAGCAATTTTATATATATATAATTTTAATGCTTAGATAAATTGAATTTATTTTTTTTAAACCATTCCATTGAATCACATAAACATTACATTTCATTGTCAAATACAAATGGTATGAAAGTTGACTGAATAATGTATGGAGAAATAAGAAAAAGGAAGAAAATTAATTATTAAGTTTTAAGCCATCTTCTAGTTAGGTGCCATTCATACCATGGGCTCCTAGGAAGCGTTTGTTCGAAAAGCTTGCTGCGCATTTGTTTGGAGATTTAAGTTCCTGGATTTTCCTGAAGAGAATGCTGCAAAATGGTCTCCTTATTCAATCCGAATTAGGGAATTTGCAGCCTTTGAAACATGTGTAGAAAATAATAAAAAGGAATTTTGTAAAATCTTCGTTCATCTCCATTTCTTCCCTCACTAAATATATAAAACTTCAATTATCCGCACTAAGGCACGGTTGCGATACCCCATGGTCGTAACCTCAACCGTGATTTTTCTGTTGTGATTTTTGCTACCCAGGTATCGGTTATAATTTGAATAATCCGTAACAAGATAATTCATTTATCCATTTCAATAAAAATATATATATATATATATATATATATATATATATATATCCTTTCTGCTATAGGCACAAGACCTGAAATTTGGGGTTTGGGGGTAGATAGTCAATTACAGCAACCCCAGTATACAACTGGTAGTTTATTTTACCAACTATGAAAGGATGAAAGGCAAAGTCAACCTTTGCAGAATTTGAACTCAGAATGTGAAGACAGATGAAATACTGCTAAGCATTTTGCTCGGAGTGCTAACGATTCTACCAGCTCACCACCTTTATATGATATATATATTTCTTTTTAATTTTTACTTGTTTCAGTCATTAGGCTGTGGCCATGCTGCTGGGGTATCAACTTGAAGAATTCTTTAGCCAAATGAATCAACCCCAGTACTTAATTTTTGTTAACTACCCCTCGGTATTTTTTGTTAAACTGTTAAGTTATGTGGACACAAACATACCAATATAAATGGTCAAGTGATGGTGGGGTACAAACAGAGATACAAACACACAGACACACACATGATGAGCTCCTTTCAGCTTCTGTCAACCAAATTCATTCACAAGGATTTTGGTCAGTTAAGGCTATAGTTAAAGACACTTGCCCAAGCTGCTACACAGTCGGACTGGACCTGAAACCATGTGGTTGGGAAGCAAGCTAATTACCACATAGCCATTCCTAATCTATATTTCTCTCTCTCTCTCAATATATATATATATATATATACACACACACACACATATATTATACACACATACAATATCCATACATTTACATATATACAAATATGCACACACAGACACACACAGATATATGACTACATAAATTTAACAATTGAAGAGTTTAGGGAATTTTTTTTTAAAGAATATTTTATCAAAGAAAGAATATATCAGCTTGTTGGACATTAAATCTTCTACTGTTGTTATGCAGTACAAAACTTCTAATATTATTAGCAGGCCTAGGAGTTTTTGTCTAGAAAGCAAATGAACGACCATCTTGATTTAGATCAGTCCAATTTTTACAAGGGCAACATGAAAGTGTAAACCTCCCACTACTAAAGACTTGAATGCTTTATTGGAAACTCCACTCTAGTAATGAACAGTAATTAGTTGAAACTGTCTGGTGCTGGTGCCACATACAAAGCACTAATGATAGTGCCACAGAAAAAAGCATTGGTGTTAGTTCTACATGACAAGCACTGGTGCCACATAAGAAGCTCTGGTGCTACATAAAAATCACTAGTGTTATGTAAAAAGCACTAGTGCTGGAGCCACATAGAAAGCACTCAGTACACTTTGTAATGTAGTTGGTGTTAGGAAAGCATCCAGCCATAGGAACCAAATCAAAACAGACTATGGATCTCGGTGTGGCCCCTGGCCTTGCCAGATCCTATCTTTAGTAACAAAGGTAGATGCTATAAAATTGGTAGAACTCCATGCAATTAACTGACTGGAGTTCAATGGTAAGTATTGAATTGTAGGAAGATATAAGATATTTTGCATTAATTAGACAGTACTTTAATTAGACAGATTATTTGACAAATACATAGAAAGTTATGTTTTGATCAGAGGTGAAAAATAGGTGTTTTTTGAGTGTTTTTCAATGATACAAAGGTAGGTGATGAGACACTTAAAACTGGCAAATGATTGGGCCTCTGTAACAGAAGTACTGGTGAAGGAGGTTTGCTACAGCAAAAGGAATTCACTACACTGATGTTAAAACAATGATGAAAACTTCAGATACTTGAAGTGTAACTGATATTATAATTGCAAGAAATAAGATAGTAAAGCAATTGCAGGTGTTTTAAAAGGTTTGCAAAGCAGGACAATTTAGATGAAAGAATGAAAAAGACACTCAGTCAGAGTAACTGGAAGTCTTTGCTGCTAATATTCAAGTGAGAAAGAAGAATGATGAGACTGGATTCTATATATATTATAAATACAGATATGACATTTATAGTGAAGTTATAATATGATGTCTAGACTGGACACAAAGAAGAAAGTTAGAAAATGAGAGATCTGTGTCATAAGAAGCAATAACATGGACTGTTTGACTCGCATTAATCATTGGTATGCTGCTCAGATTGCTATAATATCCCAAAATTTCAAATATAAAATTAGAGTTGCTATTTGGAGGGTTTCAGCTTAATGTTCCCAGATAATAAAACATCCATACTGGAACACATTGCATAAAGTAATAAACTAGACTACCATTGTTACCAAGTGAACATCATAGTAGTAGTGAGGAATGGTTAACTCTTCAACCAGTAAAACTGGAACTGTATTGATTTAGCTTGTGGTGACTATAAAACCATGAAATATATTATATCTGGTTTAATTTCAGATAAATTATTTTGTATTCTTAAAGTACTTTAATTTTTTTTTTTTTTATAGTTTTTGCATCAATTTCATTTCTTTTACATCAAACCCATTCTTATAATGAAAAATATCTAAGCTCAGTAAATTAAGATTATTTTATTCTAAATTGTTTTAGAGATATATTAATTTGAAGAGAGAGAGAGAGAGTGGGGAGAGAGTGTGTGAGAGAGTGTTTATGTAACTTAGAGTATGATTACATAAGAGACTATTTTTACAAGAGAAAAATAGTAAGAGTATTATGAGAAAGAAAGAGGTGTGTATGACAGACTGAGTTGGTGCTTATGTGTGCATGTGTGAAATAGTTTGAAGGAAAGGATATGTATGAGAAAGAGAGACTGTGTGTACAGGAAACAACGTTGGTGTGTAAGAGTAGAGGAGTGTGTGTATGAGAAATAATACATGTGCATTTGAGTGAATGCAAAAATGTGTGTGAGTGTCTAGGTGAGAGATAGAAAGAAAGATCATATACATGAATTGCTTCATGTTCATCATGAAACAATGTGTTTTTGAGTGAATGAGAACATGCATGGATATGTGTGTATGTGTGTGTGTGTGTGTGTGTATGACTATATGTGTGTTTCAAATAGAATATGTATGTGTATTTGTGCTCTGCATGTGTATGTATGCAAGATTTTGTTAAACAATAGTTATGGAAATTTTAAAAAGTGACTAAAAGGTCAAACTTTTAGCAAATTTATTTTTAGGAAATTACAAAACTAACATATTTCCTTGCTCTTTTGGTTCACAAAAGCTTGTAATCTTTTGTTTCTTATGAAGCAAGTGAAGTAATTTTATAAAGTCTTCTAAATATTTTGAGAACAGGATGTGTGAGGAATTCAATCTTATTAATATTTAAAATCTCATGTTAAATCAATTTTCTGTGCAGCACTATGTGTAGTGAATAATTTCAGATCTTCATTCTATAGAAGCTCTTTCAAGTAAACTGTTTTACAGATGGATATCCTAACCTATACTAATCACTTAATTACTGAGCTGATAAAGAGGTGCCTATATGCTTACTTAGCAAGCTAGAAATGGCAATGAAGTCTCCCTCAAATAACACTTTGCCATCATCAATTAGGAAAAGATACATTGGATAATGTAGTCCCAGATAACCTTAAAACAACAGAGTGTTTATGGCTGTATCACCTTAGATTTTAAGTTAGCTCAATCAAGGCAGAATTGAGGTGAAACACAATTTAACTGTGTGTATTTTCAAATATTTCTATCAAGAAATCTTTACAGACAAACTGAAAATAACTCACCACCTAAGGTAGAATAAACTTATTGTATTCTGTTAGTTCAAGCTACTTTATATTTTCAGAATGAAACTCAGAAAATGGCGTACAGTAATCACTTGCCATATCGCAGTTCACCTATTGTCCCCTCAGTACTTAAACAGTTACATACCTAACAATTAATAAAGATACAGTACAGTACTGCACTGTATAACACAAGTAAAATATATTAAAAGAAAATACGTAGTGTACCATAGATGAGTAAATAAAGAATCGCACAGACTGTATAGAAAACAAAACTTGGGAGGCAAGTGTGTGGTGGTGTTTTGCATTTATAATAATAAACAAATTATGAAAATAATAAAACATACAGTACAGTACTATTTTTATTTTGCAGTGTTTCGGAATGTAACAACCATGTTAATCGAAGGATTACTGTATATACTTTATCTGTTTCAGTCGTGGCCATGCTGGGGCACTGCCTTGAAGAATTTTTAGTCGGTTGAAATGATCCCAGTACATTTTTTTTATAAATCCTGGTGCTTATTCTATTGACCTCTTTTGTTGAACCACTAAGTTATGGGGATATAAACACACCAATCGTCAAGCAGTAGTGGGAGACAAATACAAACGCACACACACACATATATATATCTACAATGGGCTTCTTTCAGTTTCCGTCAACCAAATCCACTCACAAGGCTTTGGTCAGCCCGAGGCTATAGTACAAGATACATGTTCAAGGTGCCACACAGTAGGATTGAACCTAAAACCAGTTGGCTGGGAAGTGAGAGCCATAGTCTCAAGGGACTAATTACTTAGATACCGTAGCTTACACCCCTGACTCCCCAGAATGGAATGCCAGTCTGTCACAAGATTATTCATTTTTGCCAGATGAGTGAACCTGGGCAATGTGAAATTAAGTGTTTTCTCAAAAACACAATGTATTACCACTGAACCATGTGTCCCCATACACACACACACATGTATGTATACATATGCTTTATCTTTTACTTGCTTCAGTCATGAGACTGCAGCCATGCCGTGGCACTGCCAAGAAAAATTGTTTGTTGAATGAGTTGACTTCAGTACTTTGGTTTGCAATCCTGGTACTTATTCTATCAGTCGCTTTTGCCAAACTACTAAGTTACAGGGATGTCAACACACCAGCATCAGTTGTCAAGTGATGGTGGGGGACAGACACAAACATGCAGACACACATACACACAACAGGTTTCTTTCAGTTTTCATCTACCAAATCTACTCACAAGGCTTTGGTTGACTCAAGGCTATAGAAGAAGACACTTGCCCTAGGTGCTAGGCAGTGGGACTGAACCCAGAACAATGGTTGGGGAGCAAGCTTCTTACCACACAACCATTGCACATATGTGCTAAGGTAATGTAATTATAATTACAAAGGAGATGTAATTAGTAGTTAACCATGGAGGAAGATGTTCTGCAAACAATTAGCCAGAGTAAAAGCAAGGTAAAAATCTTTCAGGGAATTATTACCTTTGCAAGTTACAAAGGAATTATTTCACAATGTGAAAGGCAGATTGTATAACGCTTGTATATGAAGTGTAATGTTGCAAGTAATGAGAAATGGTTAGTGAATGTGCAACCAAGGCAAAAACTAGAAAGAAATGAGGCAAGTATGTTCCACTGGATGACTAATGTGCATGGACAACAGAGCATGAATATGCCGAGAGAAGAAATGGAAATGAGTGGAATCAGATGCAGTGAACCAAAGAGAAGATTAAGCTGTTGCAAACATGAGATGCGTATGAAAGATGAAAGTTTTTTAAAGTAATGCCAAGTGACCCATGTAGAAGGAATCTCTGTGACAGAGAAAGACTAATAAAAATATAGGAAGAATTTTCAAAAGAGGATCATAAGAGACAACCTCACGAAAAGAAATGAGAAAGACTGCAACAAGGGGCAAGACAGTGCAGGAAAGGACATTGCAAACAATGTAATGATGGAAAACAGTTGTGATATGATGATCTTTCTTTCCCCACCACACATACATGTGTGTGAGCATGCGCATGTGTGTGTATTATTATTATTATTATTATTATTAAAATGAAATGAAACAAGGGGTGTAACACAACACTTATGAATTTTGAATTGAAGAATGACAAAATATCAACAGTGGGACTTGAACAATTATTAATTATTTAATTCATGTCTTAATCACACAACAACCATAATTGATCATATTTGAAGGTCATATGTTGTTTTAAAAGCAGAGAAAATTATTCATATCTTGTGATTCCATGCCAATAGCAAAGCATTCAGTTCTACCAAGAAAGGCCTTTCAAGAATGACATAGCAGCTTGAATGAAGTGAATAAGGAAATTTTTATTGAGAAATATGCTTAATGAATGATGGATGACAATGAATATGCAGAGACACACGCATATATAAAAATAGCAGTATACATGAGTGTAAAAGTCTGTACAATATGCAAATGCATACATTTTAAAATATAAGCCAATATGGAGAAACAGATGTTGTGCAATTTCTATTTTTGCAAGTGCTGCTGGTAATGACATAAACGCTGTTGGTGATGAAACATTATTTCATTCCACTTCTATTAACACAATTTATGGGAAAAGAAATATTGATTCTTAAGTTATTCTAAATGACACAAAAATAGAATAAATGCATAAATAAAAATCACAAAAGAAACCAATAATTTTTTTATATAAAATAATCAATTAAAGAAAGAAAGAATTTAAGAATTGTTGAAAAGAAAAAGGAAAATAAAGTAAGAATTAAATAAAAGGAAAGAAAAGGAGGGTGATACAGAATAGGAATTGAACATCTATATATAAATACCCTGAAATAAAATAAATATTAGAAAACAGCGAAAGAAAAAGGACAAACAGTTAGAAAAATAAAAACTCAATAATTCTCTAAAAAAAAAAAAAAATATACACATTGATATACAGAGCAAATAAATTGGAAATCTTAATTGAATTTGTTCAGGTTTGTAAACTTTCAGCAACTGGTCATTCATCTTAAAATGTTCTTTGTGCTATGATGACTTGAAACTTAATGCAGAATAGCATTCTTTTCACAGGATATCACGACAGACTCTTCAAGAACAATATTAAAATGCATACAGAAAAATACAGTCCTGTTTATGATTGTCAATGCATACTGAGGCAATCAGACACACACACAGGGAAACAGATATACTCAGTAGCACAGTCTTTCACAAAACACAACTCAGAGATACACATATAAACAATTCACAACAACCACAATGATGATGATGATGATAATAATGTTGTTATTATTCACATACAATTAATTAGTGTCTATGCTGATTAATCAATAATAATCCATACCTGTTTTCTATTATTATAAAAGTTGCATGCAACTTGCTTTTGGTTAATTTTGTGCCTTATTAATTCACTAGAATCTAAGGGCAATTTTTCATTCCAGTTAATCAAATTAGTCTAGAAATATTTAATTTACAATTAATTATATTGCTATCTCTCTCACTCTTTCTCCCTCTCTGCTAAAGAATAAATAATTTGGGAAGTTTACTACAAATTCTTGAATTTATTTAGTTAGCTTTTGTTGAAAAGGAAGCCTTGTTGTCAACATACAAATTATAACTCAGTTATAATCTTTGGTGCAGTAGCTGACTAGTTAACTAGTCAGATTAATAGTCCAAAACTGACAGTTAAAATCCTATCACTGGCAACATTTTTTATCAAAGCAAAAATATTTTCCACTCATGCTAATTTCAGTGTATGAATGCTATACTTACTATAAACAGAGAAATCCTTCATAACATATTAGATTATTGAAGATACTGGATATCTAAGAAACTGATGGTTTATGAAAGAAGTTTATGATTTTGTTTCTTTACTACTTTTTTTTAAGGGATAAACTTGCAAAAAATACTAACAAAAACATAAACACCATATCAGAGCCCAGAACTCTAAGCTCAGCTCATATAATAACCTTGTTAAGCACACTCCATAGCATGGCTCACACTCTATGCACAATGCAGACAAAGCATACTCAAAACAGCCATCATCCAATAAAAGAACAAAACTCACATTACACATACCCTACTCGATCACCAAAATAACACATTTGTGCACATAATCAACAACTAATACCAAAATACATCCCACAAGCCACACACAAATGATATTCCCAATAACATAATGCAACACAACCCACAGAGAACATACGCTATACAGTAACCCCAAACACTAAAACACATAACGCAACTTGTACAGTACACACAAAACACAATTATCAGCTGATAGGATAAGAACAGCCTGCAATGTATGTAGTTGGCATGACAGATAAAACACTAAAGTAACATCAAAAACAACAAAACAAATTCCATACTCTAGACAATGCAGCCTACACAACAGGGAAACAGAGGTGTATTTGGTGGTACAATGAAAACATGGAAGAGGTTTTTGAAAACAGTGATAATAACAATTTTCACTATTTTATGATTGCTGAACAAATTCATATATTGCCAGTCAAAGCATATATGTGTACACCTTTGTTTGATATTGGGTTACTATTTATCAAATACAGACTTGTATATAGCATAAATAGTCCTTCATCTGTTTCAGAGTTAAGGGGCATCTTACACTGCAACTGTTTTAACACTACTGCCTGATGTTGGTGACTTACGTTGAGTTCATCCTCATGCGTGCATTTCAGCCAAGCTCCTGGCAGGAGGTTATCATGATCACACAATTTCTGCACTTCTCTAACAATTAAAAGCTAAAACTTCATTCCCTGGACAATCCTCTCTCATCTTTTCTAACATCTGTAGACACTGATCCAACCTAAACACTGCATATCGTAATTTACTAGCACACAAATTACACATCCTATTCCTCCCTGAGACACATCTCTCAACACTAAACTGTAATCCATATCTGCTGCTCAGGCTACAATTTCTTTCACTTAAACTTCACACTAAAACATGGTGTTTACATCTATAGATTTTTTCCTCTCTTCCTCTCAAATTTCTTCCTTGAATATCTGCAACAAAGATATCCAGTTACTCTGGTTAAAAATCTCTCTCCCCATTCTTCCAAATATATTAGCTTTTTCAAATGTTCTTTAGCTTACTCCAAATACTATCAATTTATCAACTATCAATGACAGATGTCTGAATTCACCCCTTTCCAATGTCATCATCATCATCCTCAGGAGTTTCAATGCCCACAACACATCTTGGCCCTCATTCTCACTCATACCAATAATGCAGGTGCAGAAATAAAATCTGCAACCCTAAACTTGTTACAGCAACAAATTTCATCCCCTACATTCATCCTTGATTTACACAAGGACACCAAACACTCGACCTAAACAAGACCAAAACTCTTACTGCACCAGTCAGATCATCTGACCACTGTTTCATTGCAGCTACCCACCACACATCCATATATTTGACAATGCCAATACAACACCAAAACTCTATAGCTCTTGGAGCTAGTTGACAAACTAGAGCTACACCAGATCAATGCTAACTATCATTGGTAGGAAATATGCTTCTCTCTTGACCCAACAGAAACAAATGAGCAGATGACTGAAAGCATCCTTTAGAAGCAGTTTACATGCAACCTAGACACTTTATACCATAAATACACTGATTCCATGACAATCAACCTAAAAAAACACAAAAAAATCTTCCAATGGAGTAATTCCAATCTTAGTTCATTCAACAGTAAAAGAAAACAACAACCACTGTGCAACATGTTATCATGGGCAGCATGCAACTAGAGCTCTCAGGACAACTCCATATATTGAGCATCCTTGTCACTGAGAGTCTCTCTTGACAAATCTATGTTCTTAACATAAAAAAGAACAGTATCTCAGAGACAAGTCTTTCTCTTTACAATCAAAATGTACTTCAAGTTCAATCAAATAGTCTCAAGAAAATCTAGATCAAGGGCAAGATAGCTCATATGAGGTCCACAATAACGAATAAAGTGCTGCTCCCCACCACACAAACTGTATATGCAGTATCTTCTCCCTACCTTTTCTACCACTACTACCATGGCCTGTGTTCCCTAGAACTATCTCCTTCCATATCACTGCCAATTAATCACACCAACCTGGCTCTTGCTCCCTCTTCTGATCACTGTTTCACTAAAATTTCCTTTTCTGCCATGTGCTACTGCAATATGCCAACCTTTAATGATGCACGCTCAACATTAACAATGCAACTATATCTCATCAGTTCTTCTAATATGAAAAAGCTGCTACAGGTGATAAGTCATGCCCTTCCTTCACACAAAATGACAAAATACAATTTCAATATATAATTTCAAATGAGCTTCTAAACTTAAAGAGATTAATGGGTTGTCTCAGAAGAGTACTAAGTATTTATACATGACATTTAATAGCTATTTTGGTAAATTGAAAGTCATTTATTTGAACAAAGCTTTGTTGGAAATGAAGAATATAAACCAATGATTATTTCCCCTTTCAGTGTTGTCAACTATTCTCAGTAATCAGCTATAGTTTCATTTCAATGAATGCATCAATAACCACCAATCCTCTTTTCTTCAACTAGGCCAAGTACTAAAATGATAAATGACTTTGAAACTTTGAAATGTTCCATTAGTTCTGCAATAATATTCAGGTCACTGATCTGTATAAGACAACAAATATTAGATCTTGGATATTTTGTGGAATTGTCAATTGCAAGAAAGACATCAAACTATTTAAAATTTCACAATTGTCTTAATGTCATGAAGAATGGTAATTGATTTAATTTAGTTAAACTGATTTATTTCAGTCAGAATGAGGAAAGCAGATTGTCTTTCTTTTAAAACAATTTCCCAACTTAAATATATTAAGTGTATGGAATTCTTACTTTGTGGTTGATTGGCTGTCATCAGGAAGAGGATGAAACTCTCAAATGGTTAGACCAGGAAGAAATTGTGGAAGTCAATATTCATGAAAACTCACTTCTATGCATGACAGAAAGAGTATTACTTTCATCCTTCTTATCATAGTGGCCACATTTTTCATATACAATATCATCATATTACCATGTGTGTTTTATCCACAGAAGAACATCAACAAATCATAGCCATATTTTATTTACATCTTATTTGTGTGGCCTAAATTGTCTAGTCTACCTAACAACTTCTCTAACTTTCTTTGATCTTCTATGACTTATTATTTTATGAAAACACACACACATACACACATATACACACAGACATGCATTTATATAGTGACCTTCTAAGTTACCAGCTGTCTAAATACAGATGGTAAGTTAAAACTTTGAAATCACTGTCAGCCTTTTCCTTGTAAAAAATAATATATATTTTACTTAAAAGTATTGAGTGATCCTTCAGTTTAACGTTAAATTGTATTTATAGATAACATTTACAGAAACATTAGTGTGTGTGTGTGTGTTGTATGTGCAACACAAACCTGATATTTTTCCTTGCATGAGCTTCAAAAAACAGTATCAAGAGCAAATTCTGACCATCACTGACCTAACAACATCTTTGACTTCATCAGTTGAGACAAACTGTTTAAGATTTTCCTACTCCTTTTTGTTTACTACTTAAGCTGCTATGCATTATAAAACCTTTTCTGTGATGGCCTAATGATCACTGTGCAATATGCTAAGTCTATGTCCAAAGAATTTTAAATGAAAAGCAGAGCTAAATAAGGCTGTGTCTTCATGCCAAAACTTCTCGGTGTCTCTGTGCAGCACCTGAAACTTGTACTTGTGTTCTCATACAACGGTGTCTATTTCTCTGAGGTAGAAACTATTAGAGAAGTAGACACTATCAAAGAGGTCTGATGACCTGCTCCGTAATATATAAAGACTAAAGGTTAAAAATAAGATAAGGAAACTTCCATCAGAGAAATAGTGTTTCCTGGTAATGCAATTATCAACTCTAACTTTGCAACCTATTTGGTCTCGTGTAGTCTCAAGAAAATCTAGATCAAAGACAAGGCGCAACGGTATGGATTCAGATGTGGCATAAGGGTTTCAGTATTAAGGGCCACAAACCACCTTATCCTATATGCAGAACTCAAGAAGCAGATTGGCAAAACAACTACTACTCTCTCAAAACACTAAGAAAGTATGGGGAATAAACAACCCAGAAGATTTAAAATGTATGACACTATATGACAGTAATGTGGAGGCATGTGGCTTAGTGGTTAGGGTGTCAGCATCATGATCGTAAGATTGTGGTTTCGATTCTTGGACTAGGCGATGTGTTGTGTTCTTGAGCAAAACACTTCATTTCACGTTGCTCCAGTCCACTCAGCTGGCAAAAATGAGTAATGCTGCGATGGACTGGAGTCCCATCCAGCTGGGAAACATATACGCCATAGAAACTGGGAAACTGGGCCCATGAGCCTGGCTAGGCTTTAAAAGGGCACATTTATTTTTATTTATATGAGAGTAATATGATTCACATGAACACAATCTTCATGTATTACAGTTGAAGTGTATGCACAGAATCCTTAGGTATCAAATAGGTAATTGATAAGATGCATAAATAAATGCATACATGTGTGTGTATATGTATGCATATGTGTATATACATCCACATATCTGCTTACATTCATATAAATTCATCTTCTCCTTTTTCATGCATACTTTTCCATGCTTACTTGAGGAAGATTTTCTACAGCCAGATGTTCTTTCAGCCACCAACTCTCACTTGTTTTCCAAGCCAAGTAATATGTCTTCTAGCCCTTAGAACATGAACAGCTGAATGGCCCAAAATATCTTCATAGAAGATTGCAAACAACTGATGTTGCTTCTATGATGATGAACATGTGACGTAGAGAAAACTCAAACATACATACTCAAATACGTACAAGGACTGAAACTGCTCTCATGAGTGCATACACATGCACCACACCATATGTGTCATGCACCTTCATATATGTTTACTAACTTATGTCTTTGCATCACTTATGTAAATAATAAGTAAAAAAATATGTGAACAAGGATAAGAGGAAAATATAGTGCATAGATGCATAAGTAAATGGATAAATAATAGAATGTATAAATATATATATATATATATATATATATATATAAATGGGTGAATAGATTAACAAATACAAGAATATGACTGCAAACAAGGTATGGAAATAAAGAGAAATGTATGAAAGAGGCATCAGTCAATGAAATCAGAAAGATTTACGTATTTGCAAGTCCTATATATTCTATGAAGGAACAAAGATGTAGATCATGCCCCAGGATAGGCTGTTACTATTGAGTGGACAGTGATGAGTGCTGGTGAAGTTGCAAGATGTCATAAAAGTATGATTATTGTTTACACAAAGAACTATTTTTTGCATTCTCAAACATACGAGTTGTAAACATTTCTATCTTTCTGATTTCACCAACCAGTTACTTGTTCATTGCTTTAACTTCGTTTCTTAACCTATTTGCATCCATATTCAATTATTTATTCATCTAATCACTCATTCACATTTATTTTACGTGGCTTTATTGTTCACCCATTTAATTATCATAGCATCTATTCAATTGTTTACTCGTTAACCTATATATTTATTTACTTGTTTCGTTCATTTACATAACCTGAAAGTATTCATACGTATTTGCTACCTATTCTTGGTTACCTCTTCTCTACTTTGGTGATTTGAGGATGTGAACTAGAATACATATGTTGGAAGCATGTTCTTAACCATACATGTTGTAAACACATGATAGTGTATGTAATACATACTTGGTGCATACACATAGGTACATATACATGTTGAAGCATGTGCAAGTTCATCCACATGTATGTGCATGCATCTTTAACTTCTAAATGGCACTTTATATATACTTATAGTGTAATTTAGAATTTAAATTGCATGATGTATATCTAGCACTTAAAACTCCACATGTAATCTCATGTCTGAAGGGAAAGGATTTTGAGAGCTTGTGTTATAGTCTAGGCACTATTTGGTTAGAGTTTATACTTGGGTATGCCACACTACATCATTATTTTACATCTGCTTTCTATTTTTCTATGCAGAGTAAAGTTACAGCCCTCACAGGTGTTGTGAAAGAGTATATATGAAAGAGTGAAAGAGATGACATGCTTATGTTTCCATATGTGGACTCTTGTTAATATGTGACTTATCTCAAGTGACATATTTTTGAATTCATCATCATCCTCATCATCGATTAACATCTGTTTTCTGCATTGTTATTATTAATGATGCAAAAGATTTTTCACAATATCGTTATGTAACTGGAATAATCTTTATCACCATCTAAAGGAGTATACTGGACATATTTAAAACTTCTCTACCTTAGAATAGGTTCTGTAATGTCATCATAATAAGCTGTTGATGATGGAAAAGAATGGTTGGTGAGCTCATTTTCACAAGATGAGAAAAATTCATCTGCAGGTTGTAATGAAGAGAATGTATATTTAGTGTGCATGTGTGTTTACATGCAGGCATGCATTCATGCAAGCTTATACAACTAAACACGCAACCTGTTTACATAGGGAAGATGGATTTCAATGAAATAGCATATGACACTTTGGAATATTTTGCCAAAATTACTCAATGGAACTTTGCTGTTGTATTCAGTAAACATAAGTAAATGTGTATGAATATGCATATTTCCTTTAGGCAAATTACTTGACACTCATCAACAGTTTGCTGGTTTTAAAGTAGATGTTGCACAAGGGTAACTCTGTTTTCATTTTGGTATTTAGCAGTAGGAAAATAAAGAAGCTCAAAAATGCATTCCTCAACAAATGAAAACTTGCACAAAATATTTAATGCAATTTGAAACCTTCAAGAACTTGGTTTGACACTGTCTTGAACAAAAAGAAAAAAACAGTAAATCAGCACATGTTATGGAATAAATAGTATAATTAGTTAAATCCATTTAGAAATTACTTGTTTTATCCTTCTTTTTAAGTATTATTATCATAAAAAAATTAAAATTCTTTCACTATGAACTATTTGGTATGAACTTGCTAACCAACACACTGCAACCTCTGACTCACAAACGCACCTCTTCACCCTGTTTCTTTCTATTACTATTGCCAGAGCTGGCTGGTCTTGTGCTGCCACCACCTACACCAGTGTTTCTGAACTTTTTTTTCACCTATGGATTCCTTTGATTCCTATTTTACTCGGATGGACCCCCATAGCCATTTGCTATTTTTAAAAAATCACAGCATATCTTTACAATTTCATACTATTAAGAATTGTATTAGAAAATTATTAAATTATTTTGTATATTGGAGAAGTATAACCAATATATTACAGATAAATTCTAACAACAAAATCTTATGTGGGACCCTCAAAGTCCATATGGACCCTGGTTGAGAACCACTGACCTAGTCCAAGCCTTGTACTAACCACTTTGCTACTGAACTTCCACTTCATAATGTTATCCCTTTGGAATTCCCTCCTTGACCATACATTTCTTTCAGTCAAAGAACATTAATCGCATTGACTTCACTCGTCTCAAAATTTTTTAAAGTGCAACCTCTTCATTCAAGCAAAACTATTGAAAAAAAATCATGCAAAAAACCTAAATTACGCATCCTGAGTTACTAGGTTGTCTCTATAACATTTAAGTGTTAGTGATTATATTAACTGCCTATTTTATTACATCACATAGTTTAACAGTGGTTGTTTAACATCAAATTAGTCTGACCAAAAAGATCTGTGATGAAAGAGATTCCATCTGTGACCTCCTCATTTATAATTCAGAAATATTACATCTAGGACTACATTATCTAGTGTATTCTTTTTTTCAAAGATGATACAGCAGTTTGTAAAAGATCTTACCATTATTTCTGGCAGATCAAAGTTACAATATAGTAACAAAAGGAAAAATAGAACAGAGAAAGCACAAAGACATAGGCTAGCCTTTCCTTATTTCATAACTCTATGTTTCTGGTATAAAATAAAAAAAAATTAAAACACTAAACCAAAAATAAATAAATAAATAAATAAAGCAGAATAAACCAAACTTCTTACATTAAAGGACATAATCAGGGGAGAAGTAAATTAGATATTTTTTCAATCTATTTTGCTTTGTTTTTTTACAATGCTTTTTTAATTTTCTTTGTTTACTTTTAAGGAACTATGTGACATGAATAGGAATGGCAAACAAATCATACAACCAAATATTTCATATGATCAAAATGTTAATATCATCAAAGCAATAAATAGTCATTTGGAGATTAAGAGAGTTAATCCAACTTCAAAAGGAAAGTTTTTTAATTATAGAAATAGATGTCAGATTAATATCAAATCATGAGACAGTAAGTGTTTGGCAGAATGCAATGCAAACATACATACTTCCTACCAATTTTATGTCATCAGAGAATTGATCATAACTGAACTGGTTAGTAAATATACCTATAAACATAGTTCTATCTGCAAATATACTAAATCAAGAGTATAAAATAATAATGAACTTGTATACAATGCTCAGGAGCAATACAATTCATCAGAAAAAAGTAGCCAAAAGTATACTTTTGAACCTTTCGAAATTAAGACAAATATTTATGAAAATGATATGATGAAATATTTTTTTTGCAATGTTACAAAACACAGAAAAAAGGTAGTGAGGGCCAATCTTAGGATGTTGAGCTTTATGGAGGATATAACAAAACTATGGTTGGTAATTCACAACAAAACTGTGGTCCTAAAAGCATTATATTTACCTCTCCATATATAGACAAGTAGGCCCCTGTAAAGAACCTTCTCACCTCCCATCTTCCTAACCCCCATTCTTCCATCACTTCTCTTACTATGGCACTATGCACTTGTTACATGAGTGCAAAACTACAGGTATTTCATTACTCCCTTTTGCGCTACCAGTTACCCACCTCACTAGAATCACTTCCTTTTAATATTCATTGTTCATTCTCAGTATCATCCCTTCCCACTTTATTTTCTACTGATCAGCCATTTCTGTGCCTCAAGTTATATTTCTCATTCCTCTAAGTTACCCAGTTTATATCCTCTTACACCTGCCATAGGAGTCCTTCACTAACAAAAGCCACTCCTACATATCCATGACCTCCAGTGCTGTTATTGTATATCTCCCTCAGAACATCTTGTCTATCTGCATGTACATTATACTGCTGTTCTCTACCCTTTCTGTAGCACCACTTACAGTCTCCACCTATCTCAGTCACTCCTGTTTTTCACCTCTCCTTCCAGTTGATATTTACCCTTAACCAGATCTTTACCATTGTTCATCATTCACTGCATTCATCTCTACTCCCATTTCTAACAAACTATCACTCACTTCTCATATTTTTACAAACTCTACCACACAACCTTCTCTATCATCTTTTGATATTCTCTCTTATACTCACCTTCTTATACTTTAAGAGAATGCTGTGGCATCTTGTTATTATTTTTATCTCTCCTTCCAGTTACTCCCATCAATACTTATACAATTTAGGACAACTATGCATCTCCACTACAGCATGGCACCTATTCCTGTTTCTCTATAAAAGTTTAGCCTCTCAACATATGGCATGAAGCCACCTCCTCGAATACTACGCCTCACTTAGTCAAATGTGATTCTTCTTTGTGTTGTGAGTCACTTGGTGACCTCATGCTTGTACCACAGAAAAAAAAAAAAGCATCCAGCATACTCTGTAAAGTGGTTGGCATTCTGAAGAACATTCATCTAGAGAAACCATGGCAAAGCGGACACTGGAGTTCAGTGCAGTTTTCCTGGCTCATTGGTTTTATTTGTGCAGTGGAACCCATGCCAGCAGAGAAGACAGATATTAAAGGATGATGATAATGATGATGGTAGGACACAATGATCATTTGTGTGAACTGAAGATTTATGTATCATGCCTATCAAAGTAGGAAGGCTAAATCATTAAATGATTGACTGTTCAATGATAACAGCAAGAAATTCAAATTTTACAAATGAACAAATTGACAAACGTATTCTTCCTCTTAGTTATTACCATCTGGTTTTATTACAGCCTGGCCACAATATATGGAATATCTCAATAATACAAACAAATAGTTCAATATTACAAAACCATTCATCTTATTTAGTAAAGAAAAAAATCAAAATGTTAAATGTTAGGCGCAGAAGTGGCTGTGTGGTAAGTAGCTTGTTTACCAACCACATGGTTCCGGGTTCAGTCCCACTGCGTGGCACCTTGGGCAAGTGTCTTCTACTATAACCTCGGGCTGACCAAAGCCTTGTGAGTGAATTTGGTAGACGGAAAATGAAAGAAGCCCATCGTATATATGTATATATATATATATATATGCGTGTGTGTGTTTGTGTGTCTGTGTTTGTCCCCCTAGCATTGCTTGACAACCAATGCTGGTGTGTTTATATCCCCGTTACTTAGCAGTTCGGCAAAAGAGACCGATAGAATAAGTACTGGGCTTAGAAAAGAATAAGTCCCGGGGTCGAGTTGCTCGATTAAAGGCGGTGCTCCAGCATGGCCGCAGTCAAATGACTGAAACAAGTAATAGAGTAAAAGAGAGTTAAAATATAAAGCATCTACTTTTTACACTGACATGATTTGATGAACATTTTTGAATTCATATGTGAAAAGACAAGAGAAATTGTACATTCCATAGATACGCTGTATCATATGAGATAAAGTATTTCTTTTCAAGACAAACTAAAGTAATTGATACTAATGTAACACTTTTGAAGACATTTGCATACATGGTATTCAAGCATGTGATCTTTTCACCCACAATGCTTTAACTTTTCCAGACAAGAAGCAATATTAAATATTTTAATATTGCTATTTTATAGCAGAAGGAAGTTTCTTATTTGATAAATGTTTAACTTGCACCACTGAGAAATAGCTAAGGTCAAAGTTAGTGCAATAAATTAAGATCCTAATAAATAGAACATAATAAAAACTTATGTAAAAAATTTTTTGATCAGAGTCATGTTTGAAAATAACATTTTAAAGTGAAATAATTTGATTGTCCAGTATATATTTCATTGTTCTGAGATCATTTGTCAGTAATTAATAAGCTATTTAATTGAATGCTACAAATGGCTGATTGCTGTCATCATCATCATTTTACATCCGTTTTTCCATTTTAGTACAGAATGGACTGGTCTTCTTCAGTGCAGCATCACACTATTTGCCAACTTTCTTTGTCTCTCTCACTTCATAAAGTCAGCATCCTGAAATCAGTCTTTGCTGCTTCTTTCTATGTCCTTGGCGAGCTGGCAGAAGCTTTAGCACGCCGGGCGAAATGCGTAGCCGTATTTCGTCTGCCGCTACGTTGAGAGTTCAAATTCCGCCGAGGTCGACTTTGCATTTCATCCTTTCGGGGTCGATAAATTAAGTACCAGTTACTCACTGGGGTAGATATAATCGACTTTATCCCTTTGTCTGTCCTTGTTTGTCCCCTCTATGTTTAGCCCCTTGTGGGCAATAAAGAAATATCTTTCTATGTCCTTCTTGGTCTAACTCTTTCAGAGGTTCCTTTCACTTAGCACTGTTTGGTATTTCTAAACTCAGTTATTACCCTCCACACAAATAAGGCTTTTTATAGTCATCAGTCATCATTTAACACCAGCTTTTCAGCACATGCTAAGTAACACACATGCTGTATTAGTAGAAGATCTTGTTTCAACAATTTAAAGCAAACAGAAAACATAATACAAGAACTAAGGTCTCCTTACATCAGCTAAAGTATATGTACTTACAAAGCACAAAGAAATAAAACTATAGCACTTAATTAACTAAAAGGCCTTTAAGGTGTTACTCACATGCTAGAAATAGCAACCAAATCTACTTCAAATCGCACTTTACAATCATAAACAGAGGTAGGATACATGGAATTTACTACTCTTAGATATATCATGCCTGAGAGAAAAAAAATGAGATGGTCATAACTGGAACACCTACAATCACTGATCAGTGCAATCAAGGTATATTTGGGGCTAAAGAACAGCAAAAATTATAGTACTTAATGATATGAATATGTGTGTGTGTGTGTGTGTGAGAGAGAGAGAGAGACAGAGAGAAAGAGAGAGAGAGATAGGGAGGATGTTCTGAACAGTGCCTGAGTAAATATGAAATTCTTCTTCCAGTACTTAAACTAAGTTTATCAATATCCAAATTACCATTTGAAATATAGGGCCACAACTGGACACATTTTTTTACATGAACATATACAAACAAAGGCACTGAGAGTTTAATATTTTACCTTTGAAATGACTGTTCTTTGTTGATAGTAACTACATACATATATATATATATGTCTTTATACTCTAAAATATATGTATTATGGCATCTAAGTGAAAAATTATAAGGGTCTCAAAAGCTAAGTGTATTCATCATGAGTGTATGCATGTTGTCATAAACATTTTCACTTTTTATAAACTTAATCTATCATTTAAACATACCCATAAACATGAATCTCTTTAAATATTGTGGAAACAAAGAAAATAAGAAACAACAATATATTGAAGACAATAAACTGAATCTAAAATATGTGCAACAGGTTATACAATATTAATGCAAAAAGTCTACAATCCTGATATTATCAGAAGTTGTGATAAAATATTGAAGTATAATTCTTCAATTTTCTGAATACATCTGGTCCAATGAGATAATTAATATATTAGTAAAGTTATAATAAAGATACAAATTTAAATTCTTATCTAAAAATTATGATCTTACTTGACAGGAGTATTAATTCTAAAATATTAAATAGTTCAGAAAATGGATTCAATTGAATTTGAGTCAGCACCTCCATCTCTCTCTCTCTCTGTCTCTCAAGAAGTATCTACTGGGCTTAGCTGAATACAGCAGGAAAGATATTAAACTCAGTCCGGTGATGAATCTCAAAATTAACAGTTCAGTAGTTTGGAGGAGCATGGAGTTAATACTTGGTCAATACTACTTCCATATCTATTCTGGTATGGTAGTACCTATCAAGGGCCCCAGTTATGAATCTAATAGCAAAGGACGGCCCTGTGAATAAGGCATATAGGGCTTGTAGGAGGGTTGGGCCCCTAGACATGTGTCAAACAGGCCTACCAATATGTGGACATACTCTGATGTCATAAACTAGTTCTCTGTTAAAGAGTTAACAGAGATTGTGTCTCAAAGATAAGCTTGAAATACTAACAGAACTGTATATAAAATGACAGAGGCACCAGGAAGTCACTGATGCATCTTTCCCAAGAAAAATAATGGGTCTTCAGACTATGGCATTGAGATCCATCATCACCAGTGTCAGCAATCACGGTATAAACCTAAAAAGTGTCTGAGAAGAGAAAATAAAGCATTTCTACATCATAATTATTGTATTAACCATTGAGCCCATTTCTCTAAATTTCTCGTCTGGCACCTGTGTCGGTGGCACATAAAAACACCATCCGAGCGTGGCCGTCTGCCAGCCTCGTCTGGCACCTGTGTCGGTGGCACATAAAAACACCATCCGAGCGTGGCCGTTCGCCAGCCTCGTCTGGCACCTGTGTCGGTGGCACATAAAATCACCCACTACACTCTCGGAGTAGTTGGCATTAGGAAGGGCATCCAGCTGTAGAAACACTGCCAGATCTGACTGGCCTGGTACAGCCTTCGGGCTCCCCAGACCCCAGTTGAACCGTCCAACCCATGCTAGCATGGAAAGCGGACGTTAAACGATGATGATGATGATGATGATGATGAAACATATCTATTCTGAATATATTTCAGCAGATTTTATTGTGAGTATGGTAATTGCTACTGTATTTCATGATTGTGGAACAACTTTTTCAAGATGAATGTGTTGATAACACACTCAATTCAGTGTAGTAAAGAGATTTAAAGACACTGGTGTCGCAGCCTTACTGCATGACCTCTAAGCTAAAGCCATTTCCAATATAAAAGAAATAATAGTCTTTATTCTGTTCTTGTTTTATATAGGATAGGTTTGTAACATTATAGAAGGTTAAGTATATGGAATCAAATGATATAAAGTATTTTGTTCAGTAACAAGATATTGATAACACTCAGATACCCAATGCTTCTAAGGATATACATCATACCTTAGTGGTTTAGTAGAAGGTACTGATAGCATAAATGCCAAATTCTTAAAATAATAAATCCTGGGGTCAATTTGTTTGACTTCCCTTCAGGGCAGTGCTCAAGCATGGCCATAGTCTATTGACTGAAATTCATAAAAGGTAAATGAACTTAGTAATCATCAACATGATTTTATATATATGTATGTACATATATATGATATGTGACAATTTATATTTACAGATAAATTCCTCTATTTACATAATATCGAAGTCTCTTTTATTCTTTTGTTGTCTTGCCATTTTTTTCAGTATATATATATATTACGGAGATGTACTTGCATAGCAAGTGACTTGATCTGAGATCGTGTGCTGGAACGAAAACAATTGCAGTGTGGAAGGTGTTTATAAGCCATTTAAGAAACACAAAAAAACCGTTAGTTTCACTTCAACATTTAAATTTAAGTTGTCAAAATATTTTCGTTGCTTTGAGACTGCGACCTGCTCACTGACAAAACTTTGTGCAGCATCTATGTCTATATCTATCTATCGATCTATCTGTCTATATATATGTTCTTCTATGACTAGGTATTTGTTAGCTGTCCTAGTTTAAAATTTTGTTACATGGATACATTTATATTCAATATAGATGGATTAATGGGTCAGTAACAGGTAACATATGAAATCCAACAAACAAAATCAGATATACATTGGATAATTCAGTACAGTGAAACATGAGTAAAACATTTTTAGTTCTGCTATGAAGTGAAAGGAGTGAAACTCTGTGGGATTTGTAAATACTTTGAAAATTCTTTTACCTTCCATTATGTGGTGAAAAAGATGTCAAATAGAAAGAGATAAAGAGAAATACAAAAGCAGACAAATTCTCTTGCTAAATTTTGGAAACAGATTTCTCAATCAGATCTTGTATATTCAAGGTTTTGTCAATAGCGAAGTAGACTATTAAACTATATTCATTTAGGCGGCGAGCTGGTAGAATCGTTAGCACGCCGGGCGAAATTCGTAGCAGTATTTCGTCTGTCGTTACGTTCCGAGTTCAAATTCCGCCGAGGTCAACTTTGCCTTTCATCCTTTCGGGGTCAATAAATTAAGTACCAGTTACGCACTGGGATCGATGTAATTGACTTAATCCCTTTGTCTGTCCTTGTTTGTCCCCTCTATGTTTAGCCCGTTGTGGGTAGTAAAGAAATATATATTCATTTTGAATATAACTTCAGAGGGTGTAAAAATGTTTGTCTCAGACAAACAACTATCAACTATAATTTTGTATTTTCATCAATGCATGATTTTATATACATACACACACAACTGATATTAGATTTCTTTTGAATATAAAAAGACAGTACAAAGGAAATATATAAAAGAAAGAAAAAGACATCTACTAAAAATTGCAGACATTATTTCATTCACTCTTTATTTTCTTTCACATACTTCCTTTTGTCTAATTTTAATTCTATTAAATACTCTCCTCCGTTATAATGCAACAGTCATCTTAAGGCTGGAAATGCTACTATCACTATCAACGTCATTAAAATTTTTGTATAAATACTTTGTAAAGAATTACATTTTATTTGAAAACCTTAGCAAGTCTTTCACTTGCTCACTTTATTATGATTGAAATGTGGCTAAGTATCAGTAGTTAGAAATGCTGATTTCTTTTTATGACCAAACTTTGAAGCTAATTGATGTAAAACTTGGAGTCTTATGTCAATGAATTAATACTAACAGTACATTTTTGCAGACTAATAGGGCTATCTCACTAGGAGCTGAAATCAAAATCATTATAATTTGTCAAACCAATATTTAATACAGGAGAATTGTCTAGTTGCTATTAAGTTTATTATTTTTTTTTCCTAAATATTCAATAAATTTGAAATTAATTTAGAAAGTAAATTATATAAAATTTTCTAAATAATGGAACAAAGGAATTGAGTAAAAAATATTTCTAAGTGAACAGCAATGTACTTTTAATAGAGGGGTATGTTCATAACTGATTAACACAACATGAATATATAATAGATGGCAGAGAAATGAATAATCATGTCCAAGCTGGTAAGATTTGTATTTAGAAGTACCATGTACTAAAACAGATATTAATACTGTATGTGAATACAATAAAAATAAATTAACTACCTAAATGAGAAATAACAAAAATTATTACAATTGAAATCAAAGTTTTAACATGATTCATAGACAATAAAATACATATGCAACAGAAAGAAAACAAACATAATACTCTTGTTACTTTTATCAATATAAACATATGTATCTGCATTCACAATCTATCCAATTAGTGACAATGGAATAGTTTAGCTACGTGATATATAGGAGAAAATGCTGTTTAGAGCCTGATTGTGTGGGTCTGAATACATCTGTAACATTCAACTAGTTGCATATGAATCAATGAAAACACTTATTCAGCATGCTAAAATTAACAGTTAAATTCCTATGACATCCCACTCTACCGTCTTAAAAAGACCCCTCCCCCCCCAAAAAAAAAACCCCAAAGGATATATTGGATAATGCCATCTGAGATAAATTATGTCTGAAAAGACAACAGTCACCACTAGAATAGCATAGATTATAGGTCTGTTCAGCCAGGGATGACCTTAGTCTATAGAACAGTAATAACAATTAAGTTGTATCTGGTAAAAGTTAAAATGAAGAATGGCTTCTATTTAAGATAGTGTTTCCAGCAGTCTGGTAAATCTTCTCTATGAAAACCGTCATTGCCAACTATGTGTAACTTTCACATTGATTCGATAAAAAGAATGCATACACCTCTGCAATTCACATGAGTTAATAGAGACTTGTGGTTCTATGTAACCAGAGTGGAAAGATCAATACCATTAGTTCTCTCATACACAGTAAGTCTCTTATCTCACTTGCGTAATGGAATTAAATATGATATACCCAAAGTTTACACTTGTCCCATTTCTTTTCTGACCCAACAAAACCTGCATCAATGCACATACAAATATGAATTCATGACTCACTTGAAACAGCAGCCAAATTGATAATGTATCTTATATTTTAACCATATCAAAAATGATACAACTTTATCTCTAATTATTTACATACTTTCTCCCTCAAGAACAACTTGGCAAAAGAATGTTAGTAAAGTATACCTGTCAACTGCTGGTTTCTGCAGTTTTGTGTATTAACAGGGACACTGTAGAAGTGTAGAAGTCAGTGTGAAAACTTTTATAGAACAAATGTCATTCGCAAAACATTTCTAAAGAAAATTTTAGACTTCTCTACACACCGATATATATCTATATGTAAAATATGTAATACTCCCCAAGATGTTTTAGACAGAATACTAGGGAACTCCATGCATATTTCATATTATTAGTTGCCTGAGTATTGCAAATAAGAAACTTTGAGAAGCAACATATACAGGCTCAAATTGGAATAAATAATTTGTCTCATAGCTATCACTAAAAATCAAGTACAGCTTGGTGGTAGATACTTTTTCTCCAAATATACTGAAATTTCATCATTGATATTTCTCTCTTTTTGGGTGGGACTGTGCAGCAACAGTGCTAGTACAAACATGACTGCAAATACCACAGAATATTGATGAAAGACTTTGTGTAGTGGACCTTGCTTTAGCTTTTGTTTTTACTTCCTGTTCTTTCATTCAATTCAACTTGGTAAATTTTATTCCTTTCTCTATTGCCTTCTGCCATTGTTTATAATTAATTGCTGTCTTCTCGTTTCAGTAATTATCAGGCCATCCATTTCATTGAGATGTGGCTTAATGACACCTTATAATGAAATTTCATGTGTTCTCTTTCATGACTTCCACATTTCAGCTTGCTTTAGAATGTGGTCTTTGAAACCTTAGTATCCTAAATATGCATCATTTGTCCCAACCTAGCACAGCTGATATTCTGTCAGATTAGATTTAACTCAAGAAAACTTGGTTCACTTTTTCCAATCACCTTCTACACTAACCACTCTGTTAATCATATTGCCTTGGATAGAGATAACATAATAGTGTATTGCAGGGGACAATTCATCCTCACTTATGGTGCATTGCCAAAGTGCTCCTAATTCTCTTTGTCAAGTGACTATGAAATGAACAGACAAGAAGGGATTGAGTTGACACTTCAGTTCTGATGTGTTGAGGACATGACAACCTTTTTTGTGTTGGTGCTATAATAAAGGGCACCCAGCATACTGTAATGCAGTTGATGTTAGGAAGGGCACTCAGCCATGGAAAACCATTCCACAATAAACATAGGAGAACGTTTTTCCAGTATATTGTATACTGTTACAACCCAAACTACATATACCAGCATAAATAAAAAAACAGGTGTAGCATGATGATAATGACGATGATGATGTTTTAAATACAGATGTGCATGTATACATGTATGTGACCACACACACATGTAGATGTATACTTGGTATGTATGCATACATCCACCCTGATACACATATGTATTTAGAAATATGTATGTGTGCATGCATGTACTGTGTTGTAGGACACAGTTTTGCACATAACTAGTTAGAATTTTGTGTAAGGGCCCATCTTTTGGGTAATTATTATAAACCTGGGCAACATCAGGTACTGCTTCTTGTGTGCATACGTGTGTGTGTGTGCATACATGGCATTTGTTCCCCCTATTGCTTAATGTTTCTATAGCCTAACAGTGTGGGAAAAAAAACCAATAAAATAAGTACCAGACTTTAAGAAATTAAGTACTGGGGTCAATTTGATTGGCTAAACTCTTCAAGGTAGTGTCTCAGCATGGCTGCAGTTCAATGACTGAAACAAGTAAAAGTGTAAAAATAGTAAAAATGTAAATGTATGGATTTATGTGTGTATGTATATACATACCATATGTTTGTTTAATTAAATTTCTAAACTAAATATTTTAGTCAAAATATAAATCATATTATGGATTTGAAACTGAATCTCCATAACAGTCGATATACATCAGAGTTGATGAAGAAAACAATGCGAAATTGGGAAGGATGTATGCAGCATCATCTCTCAGTATTAGTTAATGTAGAAAATAAACTGTAACAATCTAATAACATTATTGACATTGGTATTTACCTTCGAAAAAGAAAACAAATTTTCATCAGAATGTTTGTAGTGGCAACATCACAATCATTCTCGTTATTACCTTGATCATGTTTATTTGCAGCCGCTAACATAACAACATTACCAACAATAAGCAAGTCTGACAAAATGATATGATTGGAAAATCAATGTATGTTTGTCTGAAATCTCTGAGACTCAATACATCTTGTAGTATTCACTTAAATGACAAGGTACACTCTTGTTAGTGGTTTTATTACTCACAATTTTGCCTTTCCAAGCTGCACCCCAATGTTGCACAAATTTCTCCCACTACAACTAATACTTGCTTGTTTGTCTATCTATATTTCTCTTATCTTTCTAATATATTTACTCACATCATCCTTTTTCCTCCCTTCAGCAAAGCAAGAGAAACCTCTTGTTTCAGAGAATCACGTTATTGTCGGTGTTATCAATATGGTAAGATGTTAGGCCTTAAAGCAAAGAGTTTGCATCTATTTTTGGTGATATTGTTTGCATTCCTGCCGAAGACTTGACAAATCGTGTTGAAAACAGACTGTGAATGTTATTTGCAGAAAAGAAATTTAGTGTAACTAGACAGTCTTAAAACCACACAGTGCTTTGCATCAACATGAGGTCAAATAATTCCACTTACATTTTGGCTTTCTTACATTTTTTCTTCCTTTTTTTTTAATTTATAAAAATCTTTAATACAAAATTTATTTGCAATGAAATAAGTTACTTTTTACAGTTTTTAGTATGGATTTTATTTGCAATGAAAAGAGTTACTTTTTCAAGAAAAATAATTGTTAATGTAAAAAAAAAAAGTATTTGTAGAATATCTATTTGTTTTTGAATATTTATGAATGAGAACTTTTTGTAGGAGTAAAGCAGTGTTTTTAGCAGAAATTCATCATTTTCATGGAATATTGCTAGTGTAGGTGAATTGGTTTCTTATTAGAATTATAACAGTTTTAGTTTACATCTATTTTAACATAATAAATTCACATACATGTTTGTGCTTAGTATGAATTTTCATTTGGTTGGAGGATAACCAATGGCAGACATATCATGAAGGTTCTACAAGACTGTGAAAGTTGATGATACCAGTGTGGTTGTTATTCTAGGTGTATTAATGCTTCATATATGCAGTGAAGTGATACCCCACACACAGCAGTGACTACTTCATTTGAGAAGCTCTACATGATTTTTATATGGCTTCACAAATTTCTTTTCATCATTTCATCACAGACTAGGTTATGTTCCTTAAAATAAGTGTTACCATGTGCTATTAAGTTCTAGATATCATCATCATCATTGTTCGACCGTGGTCGAGACAATGGAATTTACCATGCTACGCCAAACTTCATGATCCATCATGGCATTACGGAGGTCCTGTTGCCGGATGCCTGTATCCCTGGAGAACGTGATCAGAAACAGGACCCGGCAAAGCAGGGGATGGACCTATATCTGCAGGTATACCATTAGGTCTGGTTCCCCGGGGAAGAGGAACCCTGGTGCAGTTAATTGTAAATTCCATAGTCTTTTAAAATGGCTAGATATAACTCAGTAGACAGATGTAGTTCATTAGTTCCATTACAAAACTGTTTTTTAAAAGTGTCATTCTGATAGTGTTATTATTTTTAAGAATTGGATTGGTCCATAGAAAATGGTGCACACATGATTTTCACAACCTCTCTGAATGAGTGTGCCAGGTAAGAAAAAAACGTGTTTCAGTTTCTGGGGAGTAGGCTTGGATTTAGTAGAGTAGAACACAATATGAATGAAGAGAGGAGAGATGAGTTATAGAGGTGTGTCTAAGTGATGATGGCATTAGTGCTGACAGTTGCAGGATGCAGAAACCACTACAGAAGCAATAGGAAAGGCAGAGAGGTGACAGCACATCTTCATTATAGTGAAGTGTTATGACACCATCTCAGCTGCTACTTTCAATCAATGCCCAGAATAAACAATAACTTTGCTGCACAAGAACAATTAACCTTTTAACATCTAAACAAGGTATATGTGGCCCAAATACTCTAGCTGCTTTATGTTCAACCTGGCCAGATCCTTGTTTCTGACACCTACCTTACAATGTCATTCTAAAAGTAAACAATCATACCATCAAAATCTCAAAGCTATGAGATAATGCATGTTAAATTGAAAATAATGTGAATAAATAAGCATTATATTTGAAATGTTAGATGCTCAATACAGATCTTTATGTAGAAGTGTGCATTACTGCGATTTTTAGGTTATACATATCTAAATATCAGTTAACTACATAAAACTAGAATATTTAATTTTAAAAATGTCTTATTGTGAAAACAGACCGTGTACAGCCACATATATGCATGAACATAGATATATAGATATAGATTCAAGTGCTATTTGAATATGTATATATATATATATATATATATATATATATATATATATATATATATACCATGGAACATCTTCAAAACAAGAAACCACTATCTAAGCATTATCTAACCTTAATAAGATTACGCACGAAGCAAAACAACCAATGTAAGTAATCTCCATAAACTATGAATCCATCAACAAACATAACAAATATTCTCATCATCAGCTACCAAATGGATATCACTATGGTTTTGACACCTGAGCAGTACCATTCAATCTGGTGATTCAATAGTGTTAAAAGCTGCTTAGGAATCAATAGTAACCAGCAGGCGTGAAACATCAGCAGAGTATGTCCATTACTCTAACACCTGCTTGTTATTACGTGAAACAACATCAAAGTAAACTGTATTAATACATAGTTACAAAACAGTATGTATACAACAAAATACCCCAAAAGAGGAAGCTGTGATCCAAAAAATTATAATATAATATACACATACATACATATTATACACACACACACGTTTATATATAATGTGTGTAATTGGGTTAATTTGAAGCTTCCATTTTGTTTTACTCAGCTTTTATAATATATTGTTGTTGCTGTTTAATCCCAAGTTGTCCCTGAATACTATAGGCCACTGATATATCATTGTAAATTAATCAGAACAGGTGATCAAAACTGTATAAATGCAACTTAAAAGCAAAGTCAGTTGAACATTTTCAACTTTTTCCTGAAGAAATTTTTTGTCAAGATGAGTAAGAAAATGGCCACAAGCTATACGTGCTAATAGGACAACATCATATTTGAAAAAGATGAAGACAGAGCCGGGGACTTTTTCTAATGAAAGTTGTGTAGCTTCCAACAAAGTTTAACTTCCAACTCTACAATCACAGGCTATATATTCAACTTTGCAACAGGAAATCAATGCTCAAGAATTAACATCTTGTAAATATGTATGAAAATATCTTTGTGTCATCAGCTCACCTATAGTCATTCTACTTGGGCACATGAAAGTAACATGACATAAACTAAAATTCAACAGCAACAGATAAAAATCTACATTCACAATGTAAACCAACAATCATTGCATTATATCAACAAGTTTTATTCAAATTATGCAATAATTATATTTTCATGGGTTTTTATACTGGACTAACTACATTTCATTAAGATCATTTAGTTTCTAATAGAGAGAGAGAGAGAGAAGAAAGGAACAAAATATAAAAAGAATTGTGCAAACTTAAATTTTTAATATTGTCATTATAAATTATTCTTCAGCATTGTACTGTGGATTACCTGAACTCCTTTAAGCACCTTACCTAACTCAATGATGTGATCTAACTCATGAAAACATGGTTAGAGTTAGAAAGTGCATTTATCTGTAAAACAGTGCCTCCAGATTCATAAACATTTTACACAATTATGAAGCTGATGCTAACATGAGAAAGAGTTGAAAATTAAACAAAGTTATAGCATTTTGCAAATGTAGTAAATTAAATATTTCTTCATTGATTTTAACAAAGTGTATAGTTATAGAATTTCAGTTACTCAGCAGAATTTATATGTTACGTTTAACATCAATATAATTTTGATTATATTGAATTCTGTGAGGATAATTTTGCTAGATTACTTTCGTTTTGATATATATTTTACATTGATTTCTTCGGGCATCCTCATATAAGAGGAGTATTTATTAATAATTTAATGAGAAATGTAATTTTAAAATATAAAAGGCAATCGGATATACTGTACAGGCAAGAAGACTGAATTGATATGGGTATGTGATGCATATATTAGGAGGACGGTTGTATAAAGATGTACATACACTTAAAGAGAATGTCACCTGTGTAAGAGGGAAACTGAGGAAGACTTAGGATGAAGTAAGGATGTATCTGAAATTATTGCGTATCATGGTGGAAATGACAAAGGACTGCATATGAGTGGTATGCTGTACTGGAGAAGACCTACCTGCCTATTCAGGCTGACAGACATTACAAATGAGTTTATGTGTATATGTATGTATTCATGAATGTATGTCTGCATACAGTTATGTCTACATCATTGACCTGTTTGATAACCTCTCCTTCCTCTTATAACTTGTTCCATTGTCTCAAACCCCCTTTCATCACACATTCCTGTCACTCATCAATCTTTTACCCATATCACTTTCATCCATGTTTCTTGTGTTCATATCTTAGTCTCATACTTTTCATGCTATTCCCCTATTGCTTATATTTCAATCTCTCACTCCTCTTCTCATTTTCACTGTACTAAGCTGCTGATATGACTAAAGACAGCTGTAAATCACTTCTGTTCACCATATATTGCAATATTTTGCCCATACTGTTACTGCTTATCTTCTATTCACTATATACAGTTTTCTTTTACCCATGCTGATAGCTCACCTCTTAGTGATTTCCCCTTGTTTTCAATATCATTGTACTAATACTAAAGATGATAGTGGATCTGTCATCATACATTAATTCCAGTGTAACTAAGGATGCCAGTACACTTATCTGACACAAACTCTCATTTGTGCCATTCCCTAGTACTTAGCCCAACTATTTTTCCTTTTCTCCTCCACCACCCTCATCACTCAACCTCTCTAGCTTGTCTTGAAACCTATGTACAGGAGGCTAGCCTGAACCAACTGTGCCCAATACATTTGGCATTCACCTCTCTTCTTATATTGTTTGTTTCAATTTACCTGCTGTTTATTCTTGCTTCTTCTCTTCCATATGTCACGAGTCCCTCTCATTTCTCTGTCCTAGTTACATTGCCTTCTGAGAGTGTCTTGCCAGCTTAGTCATGTTGTCTTGAATATTCATACATATATCAGTATATTCAGTACCTCTATCACACATCCCCCTATCATATATCCCTATTATCATTCATACCTTAATCACTCATGCTTCTCTTTCTGCAAAAGGCTGATGGGTGAACAGAGATTTGGAGTTATAAAATCCTTTTAGTCTTGTTGAAGGCATGATTTCCTTTATAGGGCTGATGTGATGAAAAATGCACCCAGTACACTCTGTAAACAGAAGGTTTTTGAGAATTGTTTAGTTTTGTTAAAGACCTAGCTTCTCCCAAGTGCTGGTGTCATGAAAAAAGTACTCAGTGCTCTTTGTAAAGTGGTTGCTGTTAGGAAGTACATTTGACTGTAGAAACAAAGCCTAAAAATGAATTTCAAGAGATAGTTGGTCCTGTAACCTGTTTAAAATGAGCAAAACTCTGAATTTGTGATGAATTCCACCATAGGAACCTATCCAACACATGATAGCATGGAAAGGAGATGTAACAACCACCATTGCCAATGTGTTACTCATAAACATTTTCAGAACAATGTCTATGTTTTATGGTTCATATGTATTGTCCATCATGACTCATATACCCCTCTAAACCATAACAGAGGAGAATTCTCATACACAAATGATCTAAATCTAAAATCTTAATTGGTTAAGCAATTAAAAAAGAAATTGCAAAGATGGAAGCAATATCCAAAATCAAGATACCTTGAAGTAAATTAGACAAAGACAAAAGTACTGGATGGCAGGAGAAAGGACAAGAGACGTGACTACACAGCCATCAAAGAGGTGGTCATATGTATAAAAGAAATAGTTAGGGAGTCTTTTCTGTGAAACAAATATAAGCTATATGCTCATGAGAGATAAATAGAGAAGACAGAATTTGTATGTAGCAAAATGTACAGGATTATTTAGCAATAAGAACATCCAATAAGTAAATACTTCCAAAAGTTTAGGAGATTCTTCAGAAGTAATTAAGAGTATATTACCAAGGTGACTTAATTACAGTGGAAACGAATAATCTACAAACATATTAATCAGAGTAAGAACAAGGAAGAAAAAGTTCAATAAGTTATTAATTTTATTCTGAGTGAATAGTAAATTGCTATGATGCTTGTGTACAATGTGCAGTGCTGTGTGGAAGTGAAATATGGGCACTAAACAGAGGTGTGTGTGTGTGTGAAGGTTGGAAATAATGAAACTAATTTTCTGCTGGATGTGTAAATGTAGCTTCAAGTTGAGGAAAAGGCCAAGTGTTAGAAGAGACAGATGCTGCATGCAAGAGAGGAGGCTGCATTGGTACAAAGACATGACAAATTGGAGGATGGAAGTTGGCAAATATCTGAAATACACTCAAAAGAAAGGATCATGAAGAGGAGAAGAGCCTGGGAGGTAGTGTAAACTGATTTCAGGAGGCTGAATCTCATTAAGAGAATCATGAAGAACTGCAATAAATGGTGAGATGGTATGATAAAGAAGACCTTTGCACCCTGTTCAAACTTGGAAAAGTAGACATACACTCATGATGATGAGGATGATGAAGATGATGATGATTTCAACAATGATTGTGACTTATAAATTATCAATAACCTTTATATGTATATTAAATAGTTACTATGGAAGCTGGTTTATTCATGAGTGAAATTAATTATTAAATTTACTTTATTATATTTACAGTCATTGAGTCTATTAATGTCACTTTGCATAATTTTTAATACTTTGTTTGTCTCAATACCCAAACTTAAATATATTGTAAATCTTCAACATATTTTTGAAGCCATATTTCCAACCTACTTAACACTCATTACCCTTTCTGCCTTCATCTATCATGATCAAAATAACTCTCTAATTTTAATTTGCTATCAAAACCTAGTAATTTCTGATTTCTTTTTCAAAAGGAAATCGATCACACATTTTGTTAGGTGATAATGCAGAAGCAGGCATGCATGCACACACAAAACTGAAAATGCATGCACATGTAAGAACTACATTACAGAAATATATTATTATAAAATATATTTTTGAACCAGTCATTAGATAGAAAGGCTGAGTAATTGAGACTCAGATTGAGACTTATGAGCCTTACACAAATACATCATATTAGAATTTTATATAAAAACTAATCACCAGGGATAAATATCGATGTTTTTAAACTTAAGTAAACTGTTTGTCTTAATGCTCATTATATAATTTCTCAGCTTTCTACAAAAAGTAACATAGTGTTTACAATTAAATGTTATAGTATAATTATATTATTAGATGATATAATAAGGTAGGCAGTACTTATATTGGTTTTACAGTTTCACACAAGTCTAGAAAGTTCAGAGGAGAGGGGTAAGTTGATTATATCAACCTCAGTATTCTACTGGTACTTATTTTATCAACTAAGAAAGAAAGAAAGAGAGAAATAATGAAAGAAAGGCAAAGTTGACCTCATCAGAATGTGAACTCAGTATGTAAAGACAGATGAAATGCTGCTAAACATTTTGCCCAGCATGCTAACAATTCTGCCAGTTCATTGCCTTGGGCAGTACTTATTTTGAATATAAAGTAGAATAACAGTTATACAGGTATAAAATACCACTGTAAATCTATCCTTTTCAATTTAGGAAAATATAGTCCAAGTCACTTTGTAAATACTATACGAATGATTGCAATAGCTTTAATTTTCAAATCTGATGATTGCATGTCAGACTAAAGAAGTTGAAACATAAAATTGAAAATAAATAAAATTAATATGAAATTAAGTGACAAAATATGTAATCTCTCATATTTCATTAATTCAGTGCTTGGAGGTAGAACTCTATACATCTGATCAAAAATATTTCAATAATACCAGGTTTGAGTTATCATCCTTAGGTATATTTTCATCTAACATATAATTAATCTCCATTAATTATGTACTAAGGCGGATTGAATATTACAATTATCTTTCATGCACTGACCAGTGCTTTTGATATTTATTATATTATTGCAATTAAACTGTTTTTCATATGTACATCACATGTTTGTAGCAGAAACTATAACAAATCTTGTAATTGCATCTATCCGGAGAACAACAATTAATTTCAGCCATTACAATTACAAAAGATGGGTTAAATGAAGTGGTCGACATAAAACGACAGTGATGGAAATAAAAATTTGTTAGAGCTGATATTGCACACTTTCTTATATTGCTATGATTAAAATTCCAGTAATAAACAACTATTTTGCCGAATGTTAATAGTGATTAAAATACTATATATGCCATTCATTACTTAAGCATGCAATCAGAAATGGAATGTTCAGCATTTTATTGTAAACTTTTCTCTTCTGTTAAGATTTGAATGGGTTTTCTACTTAGTATCTTTTGATATCTCTTCGGAGAGACTGAAAACTAATTGCTTACACAGATTCTAATAAAACAAATAGTGATAGATAGATGAAATGGAACAAAACAGGATATTTCTTCAACAAAGATTCCACTAAATTTCTGATTCAATGTACTGAATTTGGTGATCTGTTACTAGAAGTTCAACTGACTATTAATTATATTTTAGTTGGTCAGCATATCTTGAGACCAAAAGAAATTGACATTAAAAGATAGTTGTAGTGAACAGAAATAATGTTACGTTCACATCACAAATTGTAATAAATAAAGAGGCTTATGAGAGTATATAATTATATGTGCGAGTAGGTTCTTTAAGGCTTATACTACTAAAAATAAGACATATTTCCAGTAGTTCATTATTGAATTATTTTTTATTATACACATCTGAAATTTTTAGTGAGCACTTCAATATGTATTTTGCTGAATAATAATTTTTGTTATCATCATAAAATGCTGCCTAATATAATGTCTACATTTTAAGTATATTTCAGTTTTTATAAAGATTTCTAGATTTATTTCAATCTTGCTCTATCTATATTTGATATTTCTTTCTTTGAATACTGCTAGCATACAGTGAGCAAATAGAAAATAAACAATATGATATAACTTTTCATCTAACATTGACACTGCGGGTCATGCATGACAGAGTTGTAGAGTCTCAAATGCAGAAATTGCCTACAAGAAGTTTTAAGTTTTGACAACATTATAGCATACAGATTGGGGAAATGTGTATGTCTTAGCAGTCGGTTCATAATGCATCTCAAAACCATTTAAAACACACATAGCTTCTAAAAATACATGAAAAGCATAGATAACAAAAGATTAACAAGTAATGAAATGATCTCTATAAAATTACAAACAATTAATATAATAATATGCAGTTGACTATCAGCATAGAAAAAACTGGTATTCAACAAATGAAGTTTTATAAAAACAAAAAAAAAAGGCAGCTTCAAATGTGATTTATGATATAAATGTCAGCTGAACAGTGAATCGCACAATTTGGGGCATGACCAATAGACAGTATGCATTTGAAAGAAATAAATATGGATAGGACATGATGGACTTTAAAAACAAATCTTAACAATGAGTGATACATCAAACAGAGTTTTTCTACTCATTGAATAAAACAAAATTGTAAGACCTATTAGTGATTAAATACATACTTGACTGTATTAGTGTGTGTATGTGATACTTCTGTCTATTGCTTGTGAAAAGGAGGCTTTATTGAGGAATGAAAGGCAAAATTACAGTTAAAAATCTCATAAACAAAACAATATTTAAAATGACAGCCTTATAATTATAGTACTTATTTTATGAGAAAACTAAAATTGAAATAAATAAACGATATGAACAAATAAAATAATTAATACTGTGAAGAATGCCAAAAACATTTTTTTAAAATGAGAATTAAAAAAAAAATTTAATTAAGAGAAACTTAAAACCCTAAAAGAAACTTACTGAAAAAACAGAATTTCTCCCCACTAAGACCCTGAAGAGAAATATCAACAAAACTAGCTTGTCCAGTTTATCAAAGACATTCTCTCTTCTACAAAAATATATATATAAATACATACATACATCATTTTTACTTGCCACATAAGCATGAAAAAACTGGAAATATTATAAATATATAACTGCAGATGTTTCTGTTTATTTTGCTTATTTATTGGCATATTTCTATAGCTATTTTTTCTACTAACTCTTATAAAACTAATAGTACCCCTATAACAAATACAAAAATCTTGACCACCTTCAACACCACTGCAATTCCTGATTAAACAAATTTTGAAATAACTCTTTCATTGTTCAGCATTTCAGATAATCATGAAAATATCAATTATTGTCGAATAGTTTACAAAATATGACAAACAGAAGAAAAGGAAGAAGAAAAAAAAAGAAGACAACATTAAGAAAAATATTAGAGAAAAAACTTAAAATCAACAAACAACTTAAAATATTTTTTCTGCAATTAAATGTATTTTTCATTGTTATTGTTTTTCAGAATTCAATGAATTTAACAAAGAAAATTTCTTCCAACCAATTTAAATGGCATTATTTGTTTCCTTTCTGTTTGTTTTCTTTTATTTTCAATTTTTAATGACAATTGAATACATTCAGATAAATTTCCAAAGTAAAATATTATAAAGAAAAAAGTGAAAATAATTCAAATGATATGAAAATTTTCATGAAAAACAATGTAAAAAGCAATAAATGAATAAAGCTTCCTTTAGTAACCTTTATATTAATGGAGTAAAGCTTCAGCAATGTCTAATATTTAAACAACTTTCAAATGGTTTCCATGCTGGAAATAACAATGTCTTTTATAACTACGTATATACATATACATATATATATATAATAACAAACTCACACTATTACAGGAAGAAAGATACAGGCAGTAAGAGACAAAATCTGATATATATGTATGTTAGTCATTAAGGAAAATAGTTCTACTACAATTTAGTAAGAATAAAAATGAGCAAAAAGACATGTTCCTAACTGCATAGTAATGATTGCTGTTCCACCTTCTGATATGCTACCTCTTTTGTATACCTTATAAACAAGTGAAATAAATTTTTTCATGCAATCCTTTTTTTTTGCATGACATATCCAGGAACATAAATGATAGATTAAATGAGTGTGTAGAGCAATTTCATTATATATAGGATAAAAAGTTTAAACCTATTTCATTTTAAGTAGGAGATATACAAGAAACTTTTTTACTTTCACTGGATTGTTATAGACCAATATTAGGTATTTATGAGAATGTGTATAGGTCTTAGATGTAATATTTGTAACAGATCCATAGAAAGACTTTACAAACATTTCTCCTTAATCCTCAGTTCAAATGACAAGGAGCTAACATGGCTTTACATCATGTTGCAGGTATATCATTCCTGAAAAAAACTGGCTTCGTACATAGCTTAATGAAATCATTTTTTTCTTTCCATAAAGAATAGCAAGTCGCTAATTTACATTTTAGACTAGATCTTCCCCACCATCCTAAAAAACAAATGCTGTAATGATGCACAGTGCAAAGGACAGATAATAGTCAATGCAGGCAAAAGTCATTTCAATAAAGTTCACAAAATGAAACATCTGCTATACAGAGACAGAAATTTTAACACTTTTAATGAGACATTCTGTTGGAGAGCAAAAAGGAGATGAAGGTTGTAAATAATTCTGGAGAGTATAAAAAAAGTGACATATGACATATTTGTATGATGAATAATATGTTTGTGGAGGTGATGCCTAAAATCGAGTGAACATATGTCTAAACACAAGCATCCATGTGCATACACTCAACCACACATCACTTGCTACATTGTTTTTTTTAGAGAGCATATGATTTGAAACATTTGGAAGAAACCAGCTTGGGTAACTGATAACGGAAGTGACTCAGCCTGGGGCATATAGTCAGCAAAATATATATTTCTTTACTACCCACAAGGGGCTAAACACAGAGGGGACAAACAAGGACAGACAAAGGGATTAAGTCGATTACATCGACCCCAGTGCGTAACTGGTACTTAATTTATCGACCCCGAAAGGATGAAAGGCAAAGTTGACCTCAGCGGAATTTGAACTCGGAACGTAACGACAGACGAAATACAGCTACGCAGGTCGCCCGGCGTGCTAACGTTTCTGCCAGCTCACCGCCTTAAAATATAATTTAGCTCTGCATCAACCCTGATCAAACAAACACTTGATAAATGAAGTTCCAATTGCGATATTCTATTCCCTTTGCTACCCTCACAACCTATCAAAGAACATTTTAGATTTTAAAAAATGGCAGAGCCACAGCTGAGACATCTTTTATGAATGGTTTGCTTGATCAAGTCTAACATGAATGTAAACAATATTTTGCAGCAACCAAAATCCAGCTTTTAGCTAACTAAATTAGTTTTACTGTTACCTAGTTGTTTGTCACCCAGTTGTCACTAAACTAGAAAGATTATAGCTTGAATTGCAGTTATTGTTTATAGAATGTAGGGAATTTAATGTTCGACAGTATTTTAGTCTTTTCCAATTAAAAATTTATATGCATCAATATATAAATATGTTGATATATAAAGTAACAGAATATGGTGCAACAAGGATTCAATGTTTAAAATGCAGTCTGTTATCGGTAGTTTAAGTGATTTATCACATGTTTCTAAACATTTTGTGGTAATGTTACTCCCTGTGCTTTCTGAAACAAGATTTAAAAAACATTTGGTGAAGTCTACATATTTTATTTTATTATTAGAAATGACAGCCATTATCCTTCTGACTCTTTTGATAAACTATTCTTTAAATCATAGGAACATGTTTTACATTTGAATATACAATATTTTTTAGTTCATAAAACATTTGCAACATTTTATCTGTTATAAAAAGTGACAGAGAGGGGGAAAAAACTATATTTGTACATTTTATTGTCAAAGTAATAGGTTGAATGTAGACTTGTTGTTCTACATTGGTAATATGAATAGATAATCTTTATTGACACTAACACACTTCAAGCACAACAAAGAGTAAAAAAAAAGTGTAAATAAATCTGCAAGTTTCTCTTTAAATCATGGAGCTGTCATTTGCTGTTACTGTTGTCCTTACACTGTAATCCCAACTACATCAAATACCCACTCTCAAAAACGTGCTTTTGTTTGACGTTTCTGTCAACAAAAAATATAGCTCACTACTTTGTTGTCATTACTTTACATAAAATTTCTCTAAGTAAAGAAATTCTTGCTTTGGGTTAAATTTGCAGCCGGTACCGTATTTAAATTTAGAACTATACAATTCCTGTCTTTTTGTCAAATAAATTCAGTTCTATTATTGTCATATATATTCAACTATATATATATATATATATATATATATATATATATATATATATATATATATATATATTCTCTATATATTTCCTAAAATCTTAAAAGCACAAATATTAATTTTTTTTTTCTGAAACATTTTCTATCTGTCAAAATGCTTATTTTCATTTTATATACATATCAGTGATTGGTTTGGGTTTATATACAACCTATATTAATAATATAACATAAATTTGTAAAGTTACTGGCTAACTCTATCTCCAAGATACATTGCAGCTGTTAATGAACCATCAATATAAAGAAAAAAAAGTATTCTTGAATACTTTCTAGTATCAAACATTTGGGTCACTATACTTAATAATTAAGAGGTTTCCTAAGCTAGTTTGTCTTTGAACATCCTTTATATTAAAGAAAAGTAAAAAATTTACAAAAAGTAATAAAAGTTTCTAGATTGTTCCTGATGAATTTTTAACATATTTTACAATTAGAAAAGGTGTTATAATTTTAACCATGCCTCGCTGCCTAAAACAATAAATAAGTGAATAGACAGCTTATAATAGTTAAGCTACTGTAGAGTATTATGGATTTTGAAACAGATCATTCACAGGCATACAAGTGGTTGTGTGGTAAGTAGCTTGCCTTCCAACCACATGGTTCTGAGTTCAGTCCCACTGCGTGGCATATTGGGCAGGTGTCTTCTGCTATAGCCTCAGGCTGACCAAAGTCTTGTGAGTGGATTTGGTAGACAGAAATTGAAAGAAGCCAGTCGTGTGTGTGTGTGTGTGTGTGCATCCCCCCAACATTGCTTGACAAGAGAGTATATGTTACTAATGTCAGACAATGAGATAACTGTAACTAATGACTTACTGCATGCTAGATGAATTTTCATACAATTCAATTTCATTTAAATTCTTATGCTTACAGCATTATAAATAAACTTCCTTCAATTGAGTGGGGTTATAATAGTAGGAAATGAGAGATTAAAGTATGACAGAAAGTAGCCAGAACTGAACAGGTTTCTTGCTGTCGAGGAACTACATGGCTACACATGTTATAGAAAAGTATGTGAGATGGAACTGAAAAGAGAGATAGAGTAATGGAGATGAAGAGGCAGAGTGAACCTAAAGGTACACAAAATTGAGCAAGAGTGAGTGGAGATAGAACAGGGAGTGAGAATAAGTGGAATTTCCAAGAGTGTATGTGGAATGTGAGGGATCATTATAAATAAGGAATTAGTGATAAGGCAGATATAATGAAGATCAAGGATTGAGGAATGATTGATTCCAAATAATCAGATGTAAGGTTGGGAAGAGTAGGGTATGACTGTAAGGACTGGGTAGAACTGAGGTGTAAATATTGTGTTAAGGGTGGAGAGATCTTAATCTTCTCTAGATGTATATTTTCTACAAATATTATCTTTTGAAAGTTGATTTGACATAAATATTTTCAGAAATTCATTTAGTATATTATATTTCTATATCTACTGATATTCAAAATATTGGTGTTGTTACATATGATGGAAAGAAAAACTAAAATAGATATCTTATAATATAAGGTTTCTCCCACAATAAACAAATTTGTATTTCATCCTTTTAAGTAATTAAAAGTAGCACAATTGAATTTAAATTTTCAGTTCTTCATAGATAGATGCTTTACATAGGAAAACAAATCATATGCTAGTATTTATAAGTTGTCCTTATCATTTGTTTTCTTAATTTTCTCCAGTTTTAATTGTTTACTTCTTCAAAATTCATTGTACCAATTCTGCACCTTCAACAGTTCTGCATGGTATAACTATGCAATAGTAATAAGGAAACAAAAGGAAAATCACACAATAGATTTACTCTACAATAGAATCATTACCATTTTTTGTTCATATTCTCACAGCCAGATGCCCTTCTTGATACCAATTTCTTTGTCACATCATATGACATACAAAGTCAATGGTGTACCTTCTCTAAAACTAGACACATACAGACAGAATATGACTCATATACCTATAGTAAACCTCTCACACATTCTATCATAATATATTCTGAAAGTAGGCACATATGTAAAACTATGTACTTCATAAATAAACTTAGAACCCAATAGTTCAATGTTGTTTTCCTGAATCTTCAGCCTCTTCTCGTTTCACAATCGAACATATTGCTCTTAAAAATATGCCTCACATTCATATTCAACACAGTTATCTTCAATTCTACTGTTACACTCATATTAACTAATTTTAATCCATTCTAAAGACTCTGACCATTTTCCTTCTCTAATATTGCATGCATCTCTCTCTTCAAAGTAACAAGTTTCTTAACAAACTTGAATAAATGTTACTTATGACCACTCCAACAACTTACCTCACTATCAATCTAAAGGGAGATAATAAAAATGCTATGACACCAAAATTTTCTGATGATTGGTTAAGAGTAGATTTCTACTAAGAAACAATGAGGGCTAAATTAAGTATTTTCAGTTGCTTTCCAACTACAGTTCATATAAGCTCTCATTCATATCTTTCAGTAGTTGATGTCGCATGCAACCTCTTTCTCAGTAGAAATGGAATTCATCTTAGTAGGAGATGCAAGGTGATGATACAACAGCTAAGGCAAAATATTCAAACATTTTGATTGCTGTTTCCTCATGGATTGTTGAAGCATCTGATTATCCAGTTATTGTAGAAAATGCAACTTTGCAAGCAACTTTTTGCACAGCAAACATAAAGTGGAAGCTAACAGGAAAAGACCATGATGAAAGAAAGCAGGCCATTGATAAGAACCTCTAGATCCAGATGCATTTCAATGCTCATATCCATGCCAAAAGAAAGGTTATATAGCCACTTTAAAACAGATGAATTCAATGGAAACAAATTTTCAACACTGAAAGAAGCTGCTGCTAAAGTGTGTGCTAAGAATATTTGCTTGAATACATTATGTGATGAAACAAGAGTATATATATATAGTTTTTGGATTTGGTTTGCAAGATTCTTTATGTGAGTTTGTGTGTTGAAGCATATTCTATTGTGTCTGGGGAAAGTCATTCTCTTTTAGTACCTTATAATTTAACACACTCACCGGTGAGTGTGTTAAATTATAAGGTACTAAAAGAGAATGACTCTCCCCAGGCACAACAGCACACACACATGCACACATACACACACACACACACACACACACACACGTGCACGCGCACGCACGCACACACATATATATATAATTGAAGTAAAGATGTTACAAGTAATTTACCTATTCTTTGATAATTGAATTGGTCAAATAAATGTATATAAGAATTAATATACATCATGAAGCAGAACCCAGGAATAAAGTGCCACAAATTTAATTGATAGAGCAAGTCATAACAAAACAAAAGCAGAAATATCTTCAAGTTACAATTAAATTAATGTAATTTGATATTGGAACAAATACCATCCTATAAATCTAACCATTGTAAAGGCAAACGTTATAGTTATTACAAAATGAATCTAAGTTCGCATTTTAGTAGTTAGTCCAATATAATTTTAGAGAGAGGGACAATTATCTACTTATTTCTGAATAGAGAAATAACTTTGAATCATAAAGATAAGGTGCTGTACAATTTAACTGATGAAATAAAAACAACATATATTTGTTTAACTAAGTTATCAGATATAATATTAGCAGCAAGTGAAGACCAAATATTTGATAAAGGTAGTCGTTGAAGGAAAAAAAAAAAAATGTTACATTTGAATAAAAAGTTTCCAAATTAATATTGTACTATTACTCTATGCATCTTGAATCATTATCCATTCTAAATATTTTATTGTGTCTGTATTCTATGTGCATAATAATGTTGTAGTAATTTAGCTGAAGGGATCTTCAAATAAATCCTCTCTGTAAAACATTGATATAATTGCAGCTTAACCAGGTGTAGATTATTCTCGCACTCAAGTAACATTGTTATTACGAAAGTGAAACAGTAACATTTTACACTAATGTAGGTATGTCCTATGTGGCAATCAGAGATAATCATTCGAAGGTTTCTCTCATCATAAACAAAAAGAACATAAGTGAGAGTGCCAAAATCATACGCAAAAACATAATGTGTTTGCAAATGTGGTTTTCAATGGCAAACTCAGTCAGTTTATTGCAAGTATTAGAGGGAAAAATATTATCACTATCTTAGTTGCAGCACATGCCCAAAACCCACATACATATACTTGTTATACATGTATACATACTATACACTATAATAAGCACACATACACTCCTATCACAAGTTTGCAATGGTATATTTATTAGTTTCGCACACTGTGTTCAGCAGATTTAAATGAATTAGTACTCTATCATCATCATCATCATTTAATATCCGTTGTCCATGTTGGCATGGTTTGGATGTTTTGATGGGGCTGGTACGTTGCACCAGACTCCAGTCTGATTTGGTATGGTTTTCTGTGGCTGGATGCCCTTCCTAATGCAATCACTCTAAGAGTGAATTGGGTGCTTTTACGTGCTGCCGGTATAGGAGCTATTTGCATGACACCTGGGTGCATTTACATATCACTGGCACAGGTGCCAATTTGCATGACACCAATATCTGCCATGACTGTGATTTTGCTCAGCTTGATGGGTCTTCTCAAGCATGACATAATGCCAAAAAGTCTTCGTCATTACCTCTGTGAGGCCCAGCACTTGAAAGGAACTCAGCGAGTTTGCCTCCGTAAAGTCCAACACTTGAAAGGAACTCAGACATTTAGCCTCCATCAGGCCCAATGCTCAAGAGGAACTCAGACACTTTGCTTCCGTGAGGTCCAATGTTCAAAAGATGTTCTATAGATGCCACCAGCATGGGTACATTTGGCTTGATGGGTCCTCTCAAGCATAGCACACCACCAAAGGCTTTAGTCATCAGGCATTACCTCTGTGAGGCTCAAAGTTCAAACATCATGCTTCATCACCTCATCCAATGTCTTCCTGGGTCTACCTCTACCACAAGTTCTTTCCACAGTTAGAGATCACATGACCATACCAGCCCAGCCATCTCTCTTGCACACTGCATCTATCACTAACCTAATAATTAGTGATAAAAAGCAAGAACATTTAATCTACATTTTATCATGTCTTCTGTTACCAGTAATAGGATTCCAGCTATCATTATTATTATTATTATTATTATTATTATTGTTATTATTATTATTATTATCATTATTATTATTATGTTAGTGTAGAAAAATAACCATACATGTTCTAATTCTAAAGATACGTGTCGTTTAAAAACAAAGTCCGGATTATTTGAGTTAACAGACTTACATTTTCTACATTTGTCTTGATATATTATTCAAGACTATGTTAATGTAAATAAATAAAATCCTGAGAGAAAGATATCAAATGAAATAGACCTATATATTTTTAGTATTTTAAATTATAAATTATTATTTTTTATTTATTTCTAAATTGTCTCTCATGTTTCTTCTCATACACTTTTGTATAATTAATTCTGTTTAAAGATTTGTCTCAGCTTACTTTAGTAAACTATATATCTTTGGTTTCTAATAGTATCAAATTTAATCTCTCATCAACTGCCATGTTATTCTTAAAATGTCGCTCTGGTTTTCTATTAAGCACAGATTAAAACTTTAAAGTCATGATAAATATATGAACATATATGAAAGAACAACACAAATGCATGCATATTTGTTTACATATGAACAGGAATAAATATCAACATCTCTAAGGACATGTGATAAATTGAAGAATTTCAATTTAGTATGTAAGAGGAGAAATATATTCTTGAATCCAGTGTTAAATGAAGCAAATGTTATTGTATTTATTTTATACTTGAACAATTTTAAATAATCAGGTACTCAATAAAAACAATACTTATTTGAGGTAATTGGAATAATAGGAACTCTCAGTATATCATGGTCTTCATGAGATTAATTTTATAGAAATCTCTCCAACTAACAATAATTATCATTAAGAGAGTGTATGATAGATTTGGCAGTGCACCAGACAAAATATTTTGGTATTTAGTGACTTCTTTATAAAGTTTAAACTTCACCAGATTCAACGTCACTTTCCATCCTTCAGGAGATTAATAAAATTAGTATCAGTCAGTTATGGAGGCAATTTAAAACACTATCTTACTGAACATTTATGGCTTTGGATTCATGTAAGAAAATAATATCATTATAATTACATTGTTTTGACAAATGTTATAGTTTCTTTGAAACATTGCAGAATATATAAGAATAGAGATTTAAAGAGCTATGACAACTTAGTTGGAGTAATATTAAATAAAAATAAGAACAATTTCTTCTTTAATCCTATAAACAATTAATAATGCTTATATTTCAGGTAAAAACAACCCTTATCAAAATGTGAAAGGTAAACATGGCTGTTTGGTCTACATTATCACTATGGGCAGTAGATTGGCAAAACGAATAGAGTGTTGGACAAAACACTTTGTTTCTCCCAGATCTTTGTTTTGAATTCAATTCAGTCAAGTTTGGTTTCAATAAAATAAAGTACCAATTAAGAACTGGGGTTGATAATAGACTAATGCCCTCCCCTCAAAATTACTTTTAATGTGCCTAAACTAGAAACCACTGTTGTTGTTAATATTATTATTTTGAAAGCTTTATCATTATCATGTTGTATTAGTAACAACAGAAGCAGCTGTAGTAGACCTAAACAGAAAAGAATAGCACAAACAATATAAATCTAAAGTAACTGCTTTTATGCAATCAAGTTTTACAGTTCAATGAGTTGAAACTTGTCAAGTATAAATTCATTTTTTTTTTGAGGAACCAGTAATGTACTTGGGTCAGTTACATTTAATACCAGTATGTCTCACAAGATTGGCTATCTAGTGAAAAGTGGAGTCATTGTTACTAATATTACAATAATAGTCAAGTATTGTAGAGTATTGGTAATTTTTCATTGGGCTGAAAAACCTATTTGGTTTTAGTTTATGTTTTAAATCATTCAACTTAATTTACATGATTAATACTTTCTGGAAATGAAACCGATATTACAATTTCCTATTTTGCTGTTTATAACATCACACTAATGAAGATCTCGACAAGAAAAAAAATCATCTTAATTTGGGAAAAATTTAGATGTAATTGTAACAAAATAGTTATATATAAAAAACATTAGTAAATATATACCGAGAAAACATTTGTAAAAAGAATCAAATTGCAAAAGTTTTGTCACACACCTGTACCCTAGTCACAGACACAAATTTTGCAGAGGACTTGTTAATGACCAGGTTGCAGAAATGTGACTAAACTTTTTCATACTTCTTATTAAACAATAATTGGAAAGTGAATATAACAACAGGGTTTTATTTTTGCTCTTGAATGGATAAAATGATTTTTTGACAATGTAAATATATTAATGAGTGAAAGATATATTTTGTGATGTTGACATATTTTATGATAAAGGAATATTATACCAAGATAATTGAAAATTTAAGCTGAAAATTAATTAAAAATTTATTGCAAAAATAATGAAATTCTGGTAAAGAATTTAAATAGTTAAGATATATTATTTTAAATTATCCAGAATCTCTGATTAACAAGTTAATATGCATCATTTAGTATATTCATGCATGCAAGAAACAGTAAGTGGGTGTGCATAAGCATGGACGCATATATGTACTGTATATATTAAGCAAATATGAAAATGGTGTGTTTCAACAACTCAGGAGTATAAAAAAATATTTAATAAATAAGCTTTGGGCAAAAGGGATGTGCAATTTGATAAGTTTACTGTGTTAACAGCATGGTCATCATCATCATTATTCTTTTATGTCATCTGCCTTGGTTTGGAAAGGTTGGCACTACTCTCCAAGGTGGGTTGAGCAAATATGTCTTACTCATAAGTCATATTTTAGCCTCGTTTATATGGATGGTGCCTTTCCTAACATGAAACACTTAGAGGTTGTAGGGCACATTTTTTCAGAGAATCAACACTGGAGAGGTTATTATGTCCTTTACAAGACTCAGTGGTTCCCCACCCAACATTTAACAGCATTTTACTGTAGTACCAACATTTTCAGGAATAGGGGCATATCTTAAAAAGATTGACTAACAGCAGTCAATATCAAATGGCCATCAGAGAGTATAAGTATAGCAAAGAAATATTTACAGATAATGGTGAGAAAGCTTGGGAGATATATCCAAAGAAAAGGGATAAAGTGTCAGAGAGAGAGGGTCCTAAAAGCAATGTATATTGAACTAAAGAGATCCACGCAGTCCTTAGTCACACTGACAGTATAGTCCAGTGAGAATGTAAAAAAAATGCAGTTATTGAGAGATGAGCAATAGACAATAGGATGATGAAGACATGGCTCAAAATGTCTTTGATAATAGCTGAATAATAAGAGGGATGAGAGGGCAAGGATGTTACAGATGTAGCATGTGTGTGTGTGTGGGGGGAGATAGAAGAGAGATACACAGATGTTTTGACCAAGCCTGTACAGGTAGGCTGGACTGCTCTAGCACAGTGCATGGTACTTCATTATTTGGAAACAATATTTATTTCTTTACTACCCACAAGGGGCTAAACACAGAGGGGACAAACAAGGACTGAAAAACGGGTTAAGTCGATGAGATCGATCCCAGTGCATAACTGGTACTTAATTTATCGACCCCGAAAGGATGAAAGGCAAAGTGGACCTCGGCGGAATTTGAACTCAGAACGTAACGGCAGACGAAATACGGCTACGCATTTCGCCCGGCGTGCTAACGGTTCTGCCAGCTCGCCACCTGGAAACAATATTGAACACCTATCCACTCTACATACTAACAGAATATGCAAAACATCTAAGAGAACTGCTTGGTGACAGTAGACACATTAGTTTTATAGTTAGCTAAATTATTAAGGAAAAAAAATAAATAACTGTCTCATTTATCTGACAAACAATTGGCTGACTGAAACACTGAAGACAATGAAGGAAGAGATTAAAATGATAAAACAACATAATATGACAATTCAAAACTTTATGTTTATACACCGTTAATGTTCCTATGTTTATTATGCACTGAGCAGTATGTTGATATGTACTCATATATTTAATATTTTCATTTCTATAATATGCATCGTGAACAAAAGCAACTGAAACAGTGAGTTAGGCAAGACTAAGTTTAAATAAACAAACTAACCCAAACAGATTAATACAAACTAGAATTTCTGTAGTTTATAATGTAAAAGCAAAGCAAGGCTGAAGAACACAGAAAGATGTGCACAGATGCACACACCCATATGAAAATGTGTACACACAAATACAATGAGAAAACAACTCATAAAGACAACAAATAAAATTCCTATCCATAATCAATAAGTGAAACATGATCCAAGAAATGTTCAAAGATAAATGATAACATCATTTGAATTCTATATTTTGTTTTTAAATGATGAGAATTCTTCACTTCAATTAAGCTGTTGAGATATTTTGTGAATCTTTTTCTTTTTTATGGATAATATTAACATTACAAATAATGATATTTGAAATAAGCTGGAAATATGTGTATGAGGAATCAAAAATCCCAATTAAATGAATAAACAAGTTTGAAAAGGGCATAGACATTGAGTACGGGATCTGATCAATAAGTATCCGGATTGTTGCCATTGTAACGAAGCTAAAGCACAAAGAGTGAAACTGCTTGGCACAAATTGACATTGAACTCTGCTGTGCATGCACACTAAGTTTTAACAGTCTATCTTATTTCCGCTGTTTACAGCAGTGCTTGGAAGGAAGGTGTGTAGCGTGTGATCATCACATTGATCATGATGGTGAAAGTTGAGCAGAAACTGTAACAAATTTTGCCAAGAGCTTAGTGATAACCTGCTCAGAGGCCTATGCAAAGTTTTCTAAACGTTTTTATAAGAACACAGTCAAGGAGACCTTGTTCAAGTGAAACCCGAGTGCCTTTTTGGTCAGCTGAAAGCAGTTTTGGTACAAACTTGGCAGACACGTGACTCATATAGAGGTCTTCAGTGATAATGGATTGAACTGAACCACAACTAATCTACACATCCTCTGATAACTCAAGGATGGTGATTTGATGATTTCCCCTCACAGCTGCAGGCACATCTGCAATGTTTTTCTCAGTTCTACTGGCTGCAGGCCTCCAAGAACATTCATCAATATCAACATATTTTTGGCCATCCTAGAAATGTCTAAAACACTCGTACACTTGTATGCAGCTCATACACTCCTCTCCATACACTTTCTGCAACATTGTGTAAGCCTCTGAGTAGGTATCACCAAGACAACTTTCTCTGTCATGGTCAATGTGATGATCACACACCACACACTTTCCTACGAAGCACTGCTGTAAACAGCAGAAGTGAGCAAGAGCAATAAAACTTAGTGCACATGTGCAGCAGAGTTCAAGGTAAATTTTTGCCAAGTGGCTTCACTCTGCATGCTTTAGCTTTGTTACTATAGTAATGGTCCGGATACTTATTGATCAGACCTCATATGTTTTAACATGATAGCAATCATTGCTTCTACATCAATGCATCAGTTCCTTATTTTCTAGTGTATTTTGGAATTTTTTCCAAGATCCTTCAAGAAGAGGGAAGTGATATTCATATTGATCCTCGACTTAATACACAAGAGCACTAATACTGATCACAGTCTTAGCAGCAATATCAGTGAAACTGGTAATATTGAAGCATTAAGCATTTACTAACATCTAAAGTGACCAGTGATGCACCTCATAAACTTCCCTCAAGAAGTGAAAATAATTCGCATTTTTGTGTTTCCCTATAACATCACAATTTCTGCAGAGTTCAGTCGACAAAATTCTCCTCATCATTTTAATCACATTGCATGCTTACACATTTGAAACCAATTCTCATTTTATAATATTTCCAACACAGTGATACAAGTTATACATGCAATATTGTGAAACAATCTTCTAAACCTTCCCTGATAGGAATGACAACATGCATTCAAAAGTCCCAATACAATCATAGCCAATAGAAAAGTAAAAAAATAAAAACCCATCATTCTTCTTTCCTTTCTGTGACTTACTTTGAAGTCAGTACTAAGCACTTTTCACAATCAATCACTCCTAGAGTTGCAACTTTAGAATATTGTTCTTGCTCATATTTTTGCATACAGGGTTCATCGTAGAGCAATTCAAATTGCAGTAGCCTTTACATGTTCATTTGACATGCTAAAAATTGCAGTTAAATGCATAATTGTATCTAAATAAAGACTTTATAACACAAAAATTATTTTATAACACATAGTGCTGGTGGCACGTAAAAAGCACCCACTACACTCTCTGAGTGGTTTGTGTTAGGAAGGTCATCCAGCTGTTGAAACATTGCCTGATCAGATTGGAACCTGGTGCAGCCACTGGCTCTCCAGACCTCAGTCAAACAGTTCAACCCATGCCAGCATGGAAAACGAATGTTAAACGATGATGATAATTCTCTTTGTCTTTCTATATGTATATATAAATATATGTGTGTGTGATATTTGACATACAAATGTAAAGCCTTACACAATTTAGCTGGTCTAATCTGAGGAACATGATCACAAATATATTAAGGTGTTCAGAAAAATAATGCTAGTTAAGTTTAATTGAATACCATTTATTAATAAGTACAATCATTGTCAGAGATTGTAACCCAACAGAAAGGCAAACTTTTTAAGTGACGTTTAATATTCAGTGTTTTCTCAAAAGTAATTTGGCATACTGTTTCTAAAATTTTCTTTGTGTCTGAATGTTTGACCACATATGAAATGTTGTAACCACTGAAACAAGTGATAATGTGTAAGTGCTAAATCTGGTGAGAATGTTGCTCATAAAAGAAGAACTTCTCAGCCTGATGAAGTTAGCTTTTTTTAGGTTTGGTTCACAGTGTAATCCTTGCATTACAATACTGGAGAATAACATCTTTTCTGTTTACCAAAGCTGGCCACTTTTGACAGAATGCCTCATTCATGCAACCATGTTGTTACTAGTAGCCGTGATGACCTTGCTTCCCTACATCATAAATGATACATGCTCCATAGGGTGCATTGCAAAGACTTGCCTTTTGCTTTGGCACTGGTTCCTCATTTACTGATAACCATTTTTTTCATTTTCAGTTGATATGCTGTACCATTTTCTGTCATTTGCAATAATGCTATGCAGAAAATGAGACAGTGCTGTTCTTGCCCAAGTAACTGCAGCAAATATTAGAACACAGAGCTGTTTTCCAGTGTGAGCTCAACTTTCTTTGTGCTTTTCCTCAATTATCATGTGATGGTCGTGGACAGTTGAACATGACATGTGCAGGTCATATGTCAAATGTCTGGAGCTCTGATTAAACTGTTTCTCTAAAATAATTGTCATTCAAAATCGTTTGTGTTTCAGGAAGAGGCTTAACAGTGAGTTCATAATTGTCATTTTTAAACTTCTGAAACCACAGGTGGCATTTACACATCTGCAGTGCCTCGAAACAAATGTTTTCCATTGTCTGAGTAGCAGTACTATGCTTCTGAAACTCATACAGCAGTGATGGTGAATAGATTGCTCATTAAAGTTTTTTAAACTTTTATGGGGTTAAACTTTACTACATTCTATAGATGACATACAGCTTGATAACAGAAATGATTAACTAGATTTAGATATAGTTTTCTATTTAAATACTGTCATGCCTTGGCTGAATTACAATTTAAAAGAATAAATCACTTTCTCAACACTCTAATATCTAAATGTTTAACATGTTACTGTATAACAAGCTGCATCAGTGTTCTACATGATGTAAATGTAAAAATCTTCGAAAATTACACAAAGTAAAAATATCTCAAGCACTCACCATTGCTAAGATAGCACCTGCAGATGTTGAATGGTTTGAAACACCGTTTCATTTGTTGTAGCTGTGTGCATTTGTGCATATACACATACAAACATACATACACATATAGACATATGTGTGTATGTATATGTATATGTATATATATATATATATATATATATATATATATATATATGTATAGGTCTGGGAGTGTGTATATAGAGACAGTCTGACAGAGTCGAAAAACAGATTTTAGTCAAGAATTGGCTTGCATTTGTTGAGATGAAATAAAGATACAATGCTTTTATAATGGGCAAGTGAAAAAAAAACCTTATCTAGCCAGTGTTATCATGGGAAAGTACACTTAAAAAAGAAAATATGAATACTTGTTTAAAGAATATAAAGCAGTAAGAACATTTTAGTAGCTAACCATGGAATGTTTCAGCCAGTATTTTTAAGCATTTTCTTTTTCTCTTCCTTTTCTATCAGGTTCATATTTGTTTTACATAAAAATATTTAACAACAAAATCAATGGCAATCTTTTAGTAAAATGGCTAATATATCACACAAGGATGGTTATCAAAAACCACAAAATTTTATTTAAATTATCCCCTAGAAATTTATCTTTCTTTATGGGTGCATGCGTGTGCATGTAAAGATATTTTGTGTGTAAAAATGTATAAACTCAAACTATCTGAGGTGCATATAAAAATGTTTTCAATGAAGAAAACATCTAGTGCGCACGTGTGCATGTGTGTGTATATACTTACAGAGACTTACATACGGTTATAGAAAGCAATGTCTTCTTTGTGCCCTTAATATCAATATGTATATGCTTGCATTTATAGACTGGATATATGTGCATTTATGAGCTCTGTTGATCATGCCATAAATTTTTATTATAAGTAGGTTTTCATAAACATTTTTCTGAACTAAAACAATATAATGGGCCGAGTGAAGAAATCAGGTATTTCAGTGAATGTGAAAGAGAGGATAGGTATGGACCAAAGTTTTGGTGATGCACTGAGGATTAAACAATAACCATAAAACTGTATTATATTCTGAGCTGTGCATAGTTATTGATATAAAGAAGTTAATGGTGGAAATCTTGCTTGGAATATTAAGCACTACTCTGTGTGATGAGCAATTTAGTAAATGATTTATGTCGTTAGTCTATGACATTGTAATGATAGGATCAATATACACAGCTGGGTTCATGAAAAGTTATGTGTTCATGAAGAGTTAGTGGGTATCAATTCCATTACTGCAGTCTCTTCAGTTGTTAAATTATTTCCACAAAAGTACCAAAATAAAGCAATTCACTAAGCCTAGAAATTTTCTGATACAGAATATAAAACTCTTTATAACTTTCAAAGCCATTTGACATCAGAAATTTGGTTTGAGAATAAAACACAAAATAATAAGCTTTAGATGATTTTAAGTCCATGCAGCACTATCAAATATCGAATGTATGGTGACAATCTCTGAAAATGGTAACGTAAATGAAATGTGTTAAGCTGGTATTTCTTTTCTTCTCTGTTGTTAAGATTTTCAAAATAAATCTTCTTTCTATCTTCAAATTAACATAATAGATATAGCATAGAAACATATATAGGACTGTCAACCAAACTTCCTTCCATAGGTTATAAATGGCAGCAAGATACAAAACAACTATTTATATTAAACATCATCATTTGCACCTTCCTTATGCTGAGATACAATGAACAGATCATTGAAATCTGAGTCAGACCTTATCTGAATTAACTGCTCTCCAAGATACATGCTTCTATTTTGATATGGTTTCTACAGGTAGATGACTTTCCTAAAATCAACAACTTTGTGCTTGGTATATTTCATTCAATGCTAACCACTTTTCAAAGTTTTGAAGTGGAGAATGGTCTTAGTAGGCAGGCTGGTATAGAAATAGTTAAAAGAGATTCCAGTTGTCTTTTCTTAAAAAGTAGATAGCAGATTTATTCATTTTTTTAATGAATTCTAGATGCACAATTGGGAAATTTATACATGGAGAAATATCTTTGCAGTCTACATTTCTTTTTAACCCATATCACTACATAGGCGCAGGAGTGGCTGTGTGGTAAGTAGCTTGTTTACCAACCACTTGGTTCCGGGTTCAGTCCCACTGTGTGGCACCTTGGGCAAGTGTCTTCTACTATAGCCTCGGGCCGACCAAAGCTCTGTGAATGGATTTGGTAGATGGAAACTGAAAGAAGCCCGTCGTATATATGTGTATATATATGAGTGTGTGTGTGTGAGTCTGTGTTTGTCCCCCTAGCATTGCTTGACAACCGATGCTGGTGTGTTTACGTCCCCGTTACCTAGCGGTTCGGCAAAAGAGACCGATAGAATAAGTACTGGGCTTACAAAAGAAAAAGTCCCGGGGTCGATTTGCTCGATTAAAGGCGGTGCTCCAGCATGGCCGCAGTCAAATGACTGAAACAAGTAAAAGAGTAAAGAGTAAAAGAGAGTATAGCTTATATGCAAAAACAGCAAAGTAACATTTTTACTGTATACGGATGGTAAATGACTAACATTTCAAAAATAAAATGCTTACTTTGAAATCTTATAAGATATCATAAAAGATGCTGTTCCAAAAGAGATCAGTAATTCTTTTATCACAACAAATTTCCAAAATTAACAGCTGACAGAATGCTAACTTGATAAAATAATTCAATAATTTGAATTAAATTAGTTCAACACTAGAAAATTCAGAGATTTAAATTAAAAATTAAATTTGAAATTATAAAAAAAAATAAAACACACACACACACACACACATCACCATCTCTTCATCACTTTTTACTGCTAAGATCTTTAACGAAGTACTAAATATTTCTGTTGACCTTTCACTATACAACTAGATTAGTGTTCTAAGAAATTTTTATCAAAATAAAAGATTTTTCCGGAAACATTTCTGTTGTAAATATTCATGTCTTCCTAATCTTCAACATTCAGGCTAGATTAGATCAATGATATGTTTGGCGTTATTCTGTTAAAGATTTTGATTATTCTTACACTCAAGTGAAACTAAATTTGGGCCTTATTCACTGGAACCACTTTTGCCAAATTTTTTTCTTGAATCTCATTAATGAATGACACAAACTAAATTTAACAGCTTTGAAAATAAGTTGACAAAGATAAGATTAACTGCAAAATTCTTTGATTTATTATTTTTTTTCTGCCTGTATAACTTTCTATTCTAGTTGTTATTTTAATTTTCAGTGTTTAGTATAATAACTTTAAGATTAAAAAGCTATAACTCTATTCTGTCTCATCAACCTTTGTTGCAACCATTGTGTTATACAAGAGTAGAAATAAGAGATTTAGGTGTTCATGACTTCAGTAGGAATTATATATTTATAAATCAATACTATAATACCCAGCTAACAAACTCCATTACTTTGATATTGCAGTGTTCATGATCTGCAACTGTAGTTTGTTAATAAATATATCCCTCATTATTTCTTTCTTCATATTTAAATTGCATCCATAACATATTGCATTTCAGTGTTATATTTTCTGGGTTCTGCACTACGCTTAGATACAAATATTCAATTCTCTAAACATAATTACTAAAATTAAAATATTGGAGCTAAAGCTAAAGATTGCACAACTTTAGGCAACCCAATATTTCATAACTCTCTACTTCTCTCTCTTTGTTAGCTAAAGCCTGTGTGGCTGCTATGAAATTTCAAATTCAATGATGCACTTCATATCTGAATATAAATGTACACGATGTGCATGTTTATTTGTTGTTTGCGAATATGTAAATATCCATATTATTGTTATATCTAACATTATATCCTTTGATTTCAGATTTGAATAACAGTTATATATTACCCATAATCTTAATTTAACTAAATTTATGCCTTTTAGGGTATAAATAGTTTTCTATCCTCTGCCAAAAATAAGAATCCATTGATCTAAAGAGTGTCACATATCTGTCAACCAAATCTTATAACATGAGAAACTAAGTCATGAATTCAAACCGTGTATTAGTGCAGGGCAATGGTTTAGGTATGAGTATTATGTGTTTGTAAACATCATCCAAAATGCCTTGTGGTAATTTTCCAGGCCATTATTTTGGGAGTTCAAATCCCATCAAGGTCACCTCTTCCTTTCGTTCTCTTGGTGTTGATAGATGATGTAGCAGTTCAGAGAAGTAGATTCAAGTGGTCGAACAAAGTTCCTTGCAATATTTGTTCCAGCTCTATATGTTCCAAGTTTACCTGCCTTAGTACTAGAGCTAAGCCATATTGGCTCTTGCTTTTCCTTAGACCATCTATTGCTTAGACCATCTATTGCTTTCCTTAGACCATTTCATGCTTTAGCTAAGTAATTGGTGTTCCCACTTGAAAAAAATAACTTTGACTTGGTTTGCATTCTGGAGAGGTATCTTTTAAATGCAGTTTCATAGTTGAAAAAATGTTTTTTTTAAACTAAATTGTCAAACATACTTTGGATGTTATAATATCTGAATCACTTAGCATGATGAACACACACACACACACACACACAAATATACAAGCAAACATAAATATATTGCATGCATATAATACATACATATATATGTGTTTGTGCATGCATACATGCACACACAAACACACATATAAGCTCACACTAGCATGTACATATGTATAATGTTTGCGTAAGTGAAACATAACTAAGTGTTTGAACACCTGTAGGTTATCTGTGCATATATGAATAGACTTAAATGCATCAAGCATGACTTTCCGCAGCAAGTCTATTAAACTTTGGCAGCAATTAACACAGATATAGTATATTGTTACAAACCGTCTAATGAAGTACTGGTCATCTGCAAACTTCCAATTTCTGCCAAATATCTAACAAGGAATATTTGCCCTAGTGATATCAATGTCAGTCTACCTAACTGGAGTCAGATTTCAATTGCTGATGCATGTCTGACCATGGAAAGCTGAGGAGTATAGAATGTAATTAACTATGTACACATATCAGAATGCTAGTATGTAGTTTGAAACACTACAACTCAACTATCAAGGAACCAAATGATATTTGGTCAAGATATATTATATCATGCATGTTTCTCTAATACCATGTAAAATAACTATGTATGATTGCATAACTAGACAGGATTCTTCATTAATTTCATAGAATGGTTGAGGTACAAGCTTTCCTTCTTCATATGGAAATTGTATCATTTCATTGACTAATGCATTGGACAATATCATAAATATCTGCAGATGTCACCAAATACTGAACCACATGAAATGGCAATTCAAATATAGCATTGTTGTTTAGGGGTCAAAAGCTGGATTTAAGAACTTTGCATCAGAAACAAATGTTATCCTCATTTTACAAAGAACTTCCAGTAAAAAGTTTTCACAATTTACACCACGTGTGCAAAATCCTCTCCAAATTCAGAATAATGGCAACCCATCTGAGAAATGAGCCCTGCAAGGTAGAGTGACTGCTGCAGTGAATGTCATTGGCCATTCTTCGTGGCAATGCCACCATGATCATTACCATGGGGTATAGCTAAGCATACCATTTGTTCTGAGGGGCGTGGTCTATTGCTCCCTCCTCCTTCAACTTCTGCTGCTTTACCCCACCCTTTTCTTTCTTTTCCTTTTTAATCTTTCCTTTTTTTCTGTTTCTTTGTATTTAAATATTATAATTTAAAATTTGATCTGTTGTATAACTGACTTAAGGAAATGCCATATGTGCTTAGTTTTAATTTCAACAAGTAAATTTCACGGGAATTTTTTTCCTTTAATTGTAAAGCTTAATGATGGTTAATACCTCTGGAGGTAAGTTAGAATTTGGTAATATTGTTCATTCCGGATTAATTTATTATTATTTAGTAATGAGTTAATAAATATCTTGTAAATATATTTGAAAACACTTGCATGTAATCAACCTCACACTATTCATCCAATCTTAACAAATGAGTGATCAACAGGTAAAAACTACACACATTGTGTAAAGCAATGACCATTAAACTATATCAGCGAATTACATCCAAATTCATACAATGATTATTATTATTATTATTATCATTAATTTTACTTTTTTACGCTAGACAAATTACATTTCATCAAAATTTCTAGTTTCTAAAACTTATAGTGCATTTTATACAGAAAAAGCACTTCTGATCTTTAAAGGGATAACTGAGAATATCAGTTTAGTATATGTTGAAGTAATTCAAATTATGTATTTAAATGATTGACGTTGATAAAGCATTAAAGCTTGTTTTTATATGTTTAGGTGCTAGTGGAAAATGACTCATTTTAAATAATAAAAACGATAAATAAACACTGATTTCCAAAATGGAAGTCTACTGAAAATTAGTAATGGTAGAAGATACTTTATCTTCATCTTTAATTCGATTCACGATTAATCCTCTTAGGATACAAGATGTAGCAGGATACAAGATGTAGCAGGTAAATGCTATTACTGAGAAAATTTGATCTCGAGGGGAAAAGATAAAGAACCGAAGGGGAAAATGTCAGTAAATATCCAAGGAAGACAAGGAAGTATAAGACAGACAGTTAAAATGTCAAGAATTAGAAGTGAAAATGCCAATTTGGGTAATATTTAATCAGGTACTTTAGATCCTGTAGTTGAATTCATACACCACAGAAAAAGAATGAAATATGAAAACAATGAACAATGATGATTTCGAACAAATGTGAGTACCTCTATGGATTTGTCTGACTTGCTAAATTCAATAACCAAATCTCCCACAAATTACACTCTACTCTTTGAAAATATGAGCACACATATCAAAAGTAATGAACACTTAATGTAATACCATTATCATGGATGAAATTAACTGTGTTACAAAGTTGTTAAAATTTTAAAAAATTAATTAAATAATTTAAACTTATAAATTTTAAATATATATACAAATATATATATATATATATGTGTGTGTGTATGTATGTATATTTTTATATTTATATATTATTTTATTTATTAATTTATTTATTTATTAATTAATTAATTTTTTTATATATATATATATGTTTATATATTTATTGGCTAAACTGGCAAAATGACCATTCCGAAATATAACAATATATATATATGGTATGCATATTATGTGTGTGCGTGTGCGTGTGTGCATGTCTGTGTGTTTACACATACACACATATACAAATATGTGTAGAGAGAGAGGGGAAGAAGGGAGATATTCTCCAAAACACAACCCCCTCCTATCATCATCAAACTCTAATGTCACTCTTCTCAATAAGCCCCTGTCATTAATCCTTTCTTTTTCTCTTGCTGGCAACAATTACACTCAAATGGTGCTTTCCACATGGCACCGATACGGGAGCCAATCCGTGGCCCTGACAACAATCAAGCTTGGATGTGCTTTCAATATTCCACCACAGCACTAATAAAGTAACCATGTAGCTTGCAAGACTAAGATCCGTTTCATGTGTGTGAAGCTACTATAGAGAAGAATGCAGTTTTATGCTAAGTGATAAAGATTAGTGTATGAAAGAAAGGCTCCCTTCCCCAACTTCTGGACGGGATTTTTCCTGTAGAAGAGATACACAGCTTATCATTATACAATAGTGGGTGGGAGTAATTAGTGTGAAGACAGAAGAGTAATTAGTGTGGTGATGGGGCACATATGTATTCATTCAATAGCTATTTTTTTTTTCTGAGTAAAATTGTGTTGTACTTTGGTGGTAGATACTCATTTTGCCTAGCAATCCAATATATGATCACAATAAGCACACCAAAAACCTGAAATGGATTGTGCTAATTCAAATGGCTCATGGGTATTATTAATTGATGAATTTTGCATCCTAGAAGACATTATTAGTGTTTGAATGGAGCTGGTGAAAAATGCGATTTATGGCTCTAAGAAGGAGGAATAAATTCACATCTACTGTTTATGTTTACATTAAATGTATTTTTCTCAATTTTACACAACTATACAATTCCTTCCAAAAATCTGTTTATGAAGGTAAACCAATGCAGATTATCAGCCGTAATTAAAATCCAATTCTTTGATTATGATAGTTTATAAAATATATGAAAGGTGAAAACAAAAGAATGTAATTCAGAAAGAGATGGTCAAAAATAATTTTAAAAGATATTTTTGGCTAAGGGCTTTGCTTGAAACACATTCTCACTGAATACAAACTCATTCACATTTACAAACTTCATTGGAGGTGAAAGATTTGAAATAACATTTTCACATCAAAAGATTTGGTTGATGGGATTATCAAGTAAAATTTGAATTGCTTTTGGAAGAAACTTGCAGGACAAAAAGACGACCTGAAAGAAGTATTTAAGACAACACTGAATCTCATAACAATGATATCACATGATTAAGAAACATAGAGTGGTACTACATTGTAAACATGGCCCAATGTTTTGGTTAGCAAAAAAAAAAAAAACTAACAAAACCTGTAGGAAATAAGAAGAGAAGCTAGGTTTTAAAATGGTATTGTCTCAGTAAATACATGTCCAAATTTCTAAACATAGTCAATCTATACAGATGAAAATATGAGCTTAGAAATATACATTATTTTTATAATTTTTATACATAGGACTAAATCAAAATTAAGCTCAACTTATAGGAAAAACATTTATTATTGATTAGTAAAATATGAAACCAAAGTAATTCAATTCTTTTCAGCCTAAATCATGAAGTAGATGTTGCATGATTTTATGTCTAATATAATGATAGAAATAATTGATAGAGCTAAGCCTAGGAGGTATGACATGAACTAAGTGACCTCTCCACATAACATCAGGTGTTTACATTATTTTGAAGGAGTTATGAGTGTTTGTTACAGAAGGAAATTAGAGAAAGAATATTGAAAGGCTATTTCTGCAACCATCAGATTTATTCATTTTACAAAAAAAATGTAACAAAAGACTAAGAATCAGAACTTCCTTATTGTTACAAAGAGTGTAACTGGTTGGCGTATTTTGAAAAATATTTACCTAGTTCGACAGAGCTGGCTTTTGATTAAATTCTATTGGGGTGTTTGAATGTCGTGGCTCCTAAATTTAAATTATATTTTTGTTTCTAGTCTTATTTTTTACATTTAAGTACTTGATAACCTCAAATATCTTATTCCAGGACAATATTAAGTTATTAAGACCAACAATAATCCCCCACACACACACATCAAATATATCAAGAACACAACAAACATAAATACATCTATGTGACTATGTACTTCTTACACATATACCTACACACATACACCTATACACACAAGCACATAACATATAACACACCATATATATATATATATATATATATATATATATATATACTCTATCATGTATATGATTTCCTTTGGGTGCCATAGTGCATTCTTATAGTATCATTCTCATCACTTAAAATATTATATATAATTTTAACATGATGAAAGGAAAGAATGAAAGCCTATATAGAGCAGCTATAAAAGAACCAAATTATACAGCAAGAAATAGTAAAGAAGCTCAGGAATTTTGTTGTAGTGTGGCTAAATTACTTGATACCCTTTCATTGTATACTTTAGGAAAGCATCAGGCAACTGATTTTATTGAGATACGATATACTTGAGATTTGTTTATTACTAATCTAAAGATTTTGAACTCCTAGAGGATGCTGGCTTTTGCATAGTACATCAACTTTTTCTTTAGTTCTTTGACATAACTCCATTTTAATACATACTTTATAATTTTGGTTACATTTTAGTAAAAAGTTCAAAAGTATCTAATCATAAAGGCATTAGCCATTTCAAATTTTGGTGCATTAGAAGTTATACTACCTGTTCTTGGATATACATGGGACACCAATTCCAAAAAATTATAAACTTTGAAGATATTGCATGCCTTATTATATACAGATCTGTTCATTCATGTGTTGACCCCCAGCTGCACCTAACATTTTGATGCACTGAAAAACAAACTTTCCCATGGAGCCAAATTGAAAATGATATCTGTTGTCACTTCTCAGTTCATATTAATTAATACTAAGCTATTTTGGTAGCAAAATAACAACAATATGAATGCACTTGATATATGCCATTGAAACTGCCATATAATATTAAATCAGTTTATTTCAGGACAAAATTTTAGAAAAGGAAAGCATTAAACAAACTAAAGTCTCCGCATTGGCTACTAATGCAAAAGTTTTTCTTTACTGAGTTTGGAAAGTAGGAGTTATTCTATAGTAGCAAAATAAGAAAGTTTATAAGAAATTCTCATTTCAGAGATGCAGTAAACAACACCAAGTCTTGTGCATGATCTTGTATTGTTCTATTTACCAAAATCTTTGACAACCATTACACAGTCAACAATTCTGAATTAGCAGATGATAGGATTTCCTATTTTAACAGTTACTCTCAATAAATGCCAAGTTACATTGAGTCTAGAGTCACTTAAATTGCTTTGCAGGAAAACTTGGAATTTTAAGCAAAGAGAAAGATTTCATTGGGATATAAAAACAATAGAAGGGAAATATTAGCTAAGGTGACATACACACTTGCAAATAGATAACTGCTGGAACCTTCAGTACAAGTGTCCTGGTAAATCTCTCTTTAAGTCTTTAGCATTCAGATTACTCTGTCAAATGTAATGCTTATTTATTCATTGTTTTGAATTAATCAAGCATTATCACATACTTTTGAGATTTCAATGATGTGATTATGTATTTCAGGATAAAACATAAAACTGGTAGAATATTTGGGCCAGATATATATTTCTTTACTACCCACAAGGGGCTAAACACAGAGGGGACAAATAAGGACAGACAAACGGATTACGTCGACCCCAGTGCGTAACTGGTACTTAATTTATCGACCCCGAAAGGATGAAAGGCAAAGTCGACCTCGGCGGAATTTGAACTCAGAACGTAACAGCAGACGAAATACAGCTACGCATTTAGCCCAGCGTGCTAACGTTTCTGCCAGCTCGCCGCCTTCTAATATATTTGGGCCAGATATATTGGGTTTAAGTGCTAAAGGAGTAAACAGATATTTGCCAAGGAAATTTCACTGAGGTTCCCCTTATCTTAGAGACATAGTTGCACCAAGTAGACATTATCTTCTATTTCATACACAGACACTTATATATACATGGCTTGATGGTTAAGAAGATAGTTTTACAACTACTTGGTCTGTCTTTGCTCCAACTGTGTTGCACATTTAGCAACTGTTATCTGCAACAAGCTCAGGCTATCCAAAACCTTGTTAGTGGATTTGGTAGATAGAAACTGAAAGAAACTTGTTGGTGTCTCTATGTCTATATGCATTAACACAGGGTGTGTGTGTGTCCTTTTCTTGACACTGCATGACAGTTATAAACAAGCATCATCTTCATATACAGAGTGTCTGTCTTTCCTAATGTGTCCAGCCATGCAGAAACAATACCTTGGTTTGAAACAGAATTACATCTGGCTATAAGAATTCTGCCTTGATGACTTCTATCTGGCCCATGCAAGCATGGTAAAGTTAGCATTAAAATAATGGTGATGATGATTACGATATAGCTTTGAAGAGATAAAAAAATCTAAGTTACTGGAGATGTAACATAGAGTTCAAAGAAGATAGGGTGGGCAGAAATGTATTTTTTTTTTGTAATTATTGGATGACCATTAGTTTATTTGTTGCTCACCAGAGTACAGTTTGATACCTTCGGTTCTATGTGATATAGAGAATTTGAGTGTTCGATTGTGTTATTTGGTTGTGGGTGTGTTTGCATGTATGTATGTGTTTGTGCACATGTTTGAATGCGTGAGTGTATTTTTTTTATATAATGAAGCAGATGTGGGGTTGGGGGTTGGAAGCAAATTCTTAAGGGTGTAGTCAAAATATTTGTCAGTGTGTGTGTGTGTGAGTGTTTGTATCTGTGTATATGTATGTAAATGGAAATTTAAGGGATGAAAATAGGAAATGAATTTGAAATATACATGACACTGAAGTCAAAATAGCAATAGTTCTCATATTCATGGTCAAGATCATTAAGTTTTGAATGCATTAGTGAAGTGTGAGTTGAGGTGTGTTAGTGGGCGTGTGACGGTGTGTGTATGTTATTGTACATAGGTAGAATAGCAGTACTGTCTTCAATTACAATTTTCAAAGACAGATCTTGTAGAAGGAGTGAGTTGGTGAGAGTGTTTGTGTGTAAGTATAATGTGCATGTGAATTTGTGCGTGCATGCCTAATAAATGGCTGTCTTTAGATGAAGTTTTCAAAGGAGAGGGTTGTGTGTGTGCAGGAGTAATGGAATGTTGCGGTGTGTTTAATGTGTTTGGATTTGGTGGTTTAATCTAGGGAGGGACTCTTTTCTTAATTATAGGATATATTTAATTAACTTTGTTAGAGCTAATTATCTTTAATTTGTTGTAAATTGCAAAATTAGGGTTCACATCATAGTAGTGTCATAGGGGTGCGATGCTTGGCGAGTAAGGAAGAGAGAGCTAAATGTGGTAAAATGATGGTGGTAGGAATTTTTAAAGTATTGGGTTGTCCGGAAAGTTCATGCCGAATTTTAAATGAAAGAAAAAGGTCAATAAATACTTGCCATTACATTTTTAATCAACCAAATATGAACCATTTTGTTGCACAATGCATCTCCATCTTCCCTTTAACTTGAAAATACCCTCTTCCCAGAATTGAGGTGGTTTCATGGCAAAGAATTCATCAAAGTATCTTTTTACGTCATCCAAGGAATTGAAATTTTTACCATTAAGACTATTCTGCAGAGACCTGAATAAGTGGAAATCCGAAGAAGCAATATCTGGTGAATATGGAGTGTAAGGTAACACATCCCAGCCAAGCTGCAGCAATTTTTGTCAGGTTCCCAAAGCATCAAGTGCCGAAAATGAACTTTCTTATCTTCCATTGTAAAAGGTTACAGAATTAACACAGGTAATAGGAACATAAATCTTCTTCCACGAAAAGATAGCTTAAACTGCGCTCTAAATGCAGGTGTAGTCAAATCCTATTTTATGGACTCACCATGTTCTAAAATAAGTCGAAAGGTAAGCTACTAAAAATTGGCACACACATATATACATAGATAGACACACACACAAACAAACTCCTGAATACATACACAGTTATATACATACATTTACATATATGCATATGTATATATTCATACACACATGCATGTGCAAATGTATATGAAACAATATAGATAGACTTGAATGGGTAAGAAAATAGAAACTTGCACTTAAATATTATTCATATACAAGGGTGTGTGGGTGTACATGCATGCACTTCCACATGTGTGTACACACATACACACTCACATATAACTGTGCAGAGGTGCAGGATTGGTTGTGTGAAAGTAAAGGCATATAAGTGACTGAATAATACATTTACTGATATCATGGAATGCTTGCTGGGTTGTAAACAATTCAGTGAACACAGTTGAAACAGTATCATATCAATATATATAAAAAGCACCATCCGATCGTGGCCGTTTGCCAGCCTCGCCTCACCTCCATGCCGGTGGCACGTAAAAAGCACCATCCGATTGTGGCCGTTTGCCAGCCTGGTCCGACACCTGTGCCAGTGGCACGTAAAAAGCACCCACTACACTAAATGGAGTGGTTGGCATTAGGAAGGGCATCCAGTCATAGAAACATTGCCAGATCAGACTGGGCCTGGTGCAGCCTTCTGGCTTCCCAGACCCCAGTTGCACCGTCCAACCCATGCCAGCATGGAAAACGGACGGTAAACGATGATGATGATATATATATATTGAAGCAAAATGAACATCATTGCAGCAACAATTTGTGGGAATGCTCAATGTAACTCACCCTTGTTGAAGCTTGACAAAACCACAACGGCATACTTTTCTAAGGTGTATGTACATTCAGCATGATACATATGCTAATTTAATGTTTCAATTACCTTCATCTCATTATCTATCTAACCTACATATAGGTAGGCATCTAGAGACATAATGAAGTAGGCAGTTATAGGCATTTGGATAAAGTAAGTGGAGATAAGTGAGAATAGCTGTAGATATATGCACCAATGTAAGAATAAGTGATCAGGTATGGCAGATTTAGAAATAATATAGAACATGTAATGCATAAGTGTATGCATACACATGTAGGATATTTGCTTCAGTATGAGTTCTGTGTAGGAAAACAAGGACAATCCTAATGTAAGGAGTAGCAGACAGTGTGCATTGTTTATGTTAGAGGATGTCAACATAAAACAGAGGGGTTGTGTATGTACATACATGAGGAAATGAGTATAAATGAAATATAGAAGGCTTAATGCTGCTGCCATATAATCCGTTGTGTGTGAGTACCATTGTATATGATGGGGTATAAAACACTTATATACAGGGTTGAATTAATAACAATATTGGTAGTGATTTGATGTATAGGTTCATTGTTGCTATCTTTACCCTGACATTCAGATACAAAACAGCACAAACAAAAATTTACACACACATCCATATATCCCATCCATTGGTCTTGCAGATGAACTTTATATTTGTTTGATCAACTGAACTACATACTCATTTAATTATAGTGTAAATGACCAATTTTTCCACAAGCAGATGTAGCACTTCACACAATAGTAAAAACAGTGTATGACAAAGTTGTCCATTTCAATTACAAGTATAACTCATCTAGTGATTTTCCATACAGTTTCTTTCTATGCAAATCTTTCTACAAGTCTTAGGTCAATTTAAGGCTGTGGTAAATGATATTTAACATGCTAGCATGGAAGGTAGATATTAAATGATGATGATGTATCACAGAGTAGGATTGAACCTTTAACTATACAGCAGTGCTTGCATACATACATAAATGCAATCAACCAGTGTGTAGGATGTGACATTAAAAGGTGTTCTTTAATGCTATTTGTGACAAAGTAATCTAGTTTTTATACATTTTATACATTTACACAGAATGCTTGAGTGCTAAACTATAAAGATATCTTTAGAATATAATCTGAAATAACATGCATGAATATTCTTAAACGGACCAACATTCATAATAAAATGGTCAAGTTCAAACTAAAATTATGTGGTAGGAAATCAAATTACAGAATATTGAAATAGCTTAACCTGTAACCTGATAGGCACACTAGTATGCCAGCACTAAGAATAGTAATGCACTAACACACAATCTACCAATCACCCCAAAAGAGTCAGATATACACACTCAGGTTTATCTGTGCAGATACTAACTATATAAGACATACACACAGTGGTACATGAACATACACCTTTATACAAGAATAAATATATAATGATGCAGGCTGCTGCATATAAATATACATATACATAGGCACAGGAGTGGCTGTGTGGTAAGAAAGTTGCTTCTGGGTTCATTCCCACTGCATGGCACCTTGGGCAAGTGTCATTAACTATAGCCTTAGGCTGACCAAAGCCTTGTGAGTGGATTTGGTAGACAGAAACTGAAAGAAGCCCATTGTATGTATGTGTGTGTGTGTGTGTGTGTATATATATATATATATATATATATATATATATTCGGTTAAGTAATTGAGATTCAAGTGAATTCTAAAGAATTCACATGAATATGGTCCTTAACTAGGATGCACCGGAAATCTATATGGTGTTAACCATACGACAAGTGGGGTGATTACAAATAGGAAAAAAGCAACAAGAATGGATTAAAATTTCGGTACGAGATTTTAATCCATTCTTGTTGCTTTTTTCCTATTTATATATATATATCATCATCATCATCGTTTAACGTCCGTTCTCCATTTGTGTGTATGTGTGTGTTAGTTCCCCCCACCCCATTGTCTGCAAAAGAGACCAACAAAGTACTAGGCTTACAAATAATAAATCTTGGAGTCGAGTTGTTTGACTATGGGTGGTATTCCAGCATGGCCGCAGTCAAATGACTGAAACGAGTAAGAGTATACCTAGATATATAACTTCACAAACTCAAATGTATACTCACATACATAGACTTACCCCCTCCACACACACACACATGTATGTGTCTGTGTGTATACACATATACTGCTCAAATGCATACTCAGCATAATAATACTGTTGCATATGCAGTAATATGCATTTTTTAAGCATTTGTGCTACTTTTAACAACATATAAGTGGACACTATAAGCACAGATATAAAAACAATACTTACACAAATACACACACTTTCCCCTTTTGTTTTCGCTCCTCAATCTACTGTTTGATATTGTATCACTTCTTTGCCTCATAACCCCACCCGGCCAAGAAAAGCTATATATTAAACATTCACACATGATAGTTACTCATCAGCAAATAATTATAGATAAAATAATATAGACACACACACACACATAAATACAACAGGCTTCCATGAGATCTTGTATAATAAATACTAAATTTCCCTTTAAAGTTATTGGTCAACCAGAGACTACAATGGAAGCAACTGCTACAGAGCTGTGTGGTGGAATCAAACCTGGAAACACTAGGTTACAAAATGAACTTCTGAACAACACAGCACATGACTATATCAATACCTGTTATTTTTTCCAGCTGTGTAATATTCAATTTAAGTGTGACTAAGCTAATACACAGTTACTTGCATAATATATCATACATCTTAGACATTGGCAGCTTTCAGAATTGTATTAGAATTGACAATTTTGACATCTGCCCAAAGAAATGATAATCAAACTGAACAGATAGGTGAATATCTACATCCACCAATTTTCTCTTTTTGTTGTCAGACCCTTCATATGCAGAATGCTTGACACTAGGATTTAAACTTTGTAACAGCTATTGCCATTAATATTAATTGTAGATCTAATGTTATTCACCAAATTTATTAGTTATATTCATATCAATATTCATAAATAGTAATGGTAGATTATTTTGAGAGTATATTTACATTTCTACTCAGGCACTCACACCTACATATACATATATTTATATATACATACACAAACGTCTGTGAATGAGTGCATGTGTATGTTTATATACAAGAAAGACTGACAGTTTCACTGAGCAATTTACCATCTTTCTATAAAATCTGATTTTCAAGTATTATTTCTTTTAATATGTTTAGTTTAGAAGATTTTATGATTAACTTAAGGTGCAATAATTTTATATTTCCTTGGAGTAGATTTAATCACACACCTGCTTTCAACTTTTGCTGCTGTACTGTTCACTGTATAAAAATGGCATTTAATACAGATTCAGGAATAGTAGTTACGTCACATCAATCTTAAAAGTCACAAGACATAAAATTGTCAGCTCATAACTTATTTCCACAGACAGGATCAAATTTGTTGTTACCATACACATAGAAATATACATGCACACATATACAGAAACTTTCCATGTTTATGTAACCTCAGGCAACAGGATTTGGGGGATATGAGGTCTTATTTTACTCTAGCAGGAACTTAAAGACAACACTATCTTCTTAACCAAAAGACACTTCACAACATTTTTACTGAGATCAAATTACACTTGACAATTTGAAAAACTACAATCATGATATATACGTATGTGTGTGTGTGTGTGTGTGTGTGTGTGTGCATAGGCATGCAAATGTTTGCATATGCATCACTATAAACTCTCATCGCATGTGCATGGAATTTTTCAAGGTAAATATTTATTTATATATACTTGCATCATAATGTCTGTCTGTTTGTGTGCGATATATCAATGTGAGTGTTTTGTTTTCTAAAAAATCAAATGCAATGGTCTTGGCATATTATCCACATGGCCAATGAGTGTACCACTAAGTAATTGTTTTATGGAGAGCTTATTCAGGAGAAAAGGAAACAGTGTAAAACAAAGAAAAGGTTATTGAAGGAGAACTTGGAGAGTTTATCAAAAAACCTGTAAATCTCACAGTGGGTTGCATTCCAGTGTTAAGAAATATGGGATGGAGTAAAAAAGTTTGAGGAAAGATTAATACAGGAGGTCTAAAGAAACTTTTCAAGGTTCCTCAAGATCAGACACCACAGGCAGTTCAAGTTGGGCCAAAACTAGTATACAACTTGTGTGGATGTTTTTTTAAAAGTATCTGCACAAAGGTAGTGAAGTTTTGTGTTGAGCAGACAACCATCAGTTATCTGTCCGACTCTCTCGCTATATATATATATATATATATATATATATATATATACACACAGGCACACCCAATTATTTATATATATATATAGCTTTCACCACCTACATCTATTATAAACACACAAAAAAGACAATGTCTGCAGCTACATATGTTATATGTTAACTAATGTTGTGTGTGTGTGTGTGTAGGGTGTGGAGATTTTATGGTTCAGGTCAAGGATGAAAGGGGCAAATTGTTCATGAACCCGACAACTCTTCAACTAACTGTAACCACAGTACTTCTTCTCACCTAACTCCTTTAGCTTTTCATTTCATTTCCATTCTCACAACAAGTTTTGCTTTCAACAAACAGTAGTCTTTTTCTGGCCTTATTCTCTTTACTACATATTTGTTTTGGATATTTGTTGATCACAATTGCAGTTGGATTTACCTACACCACCCCTCACACAGTAGTCAGAGCTACTGTGATTTTAGGACTTATTTATTCCCTAATATTTCTCTTCAACAATTTTTATCTATACATATTGTACTACATATATTTAGAAAGTGTTATTTTAATACATAAAAGTACTTGTGTTGCTTGTTTTTGTTGTAGCAGTTGTTGCCCTTTTTTTCTAAATTATTAGAACACATTATCACTTTACAACATAGAATCAATGGGAATATTAACTTCACATTATGGTAAAAGTTTCAATAACACATTACTACTGTCAGGCAGGTTTGTCTTCTGTATGTATGTGTGTGTACAGACACACCACAGACTAATACAAATCATTAACCTTATAGCTTGATACCATAAACTTCATGCAAATATATTCACAGCAGTTCAATCAGAGTTTGAATAACTGTAAATATATTTGAATGATACCTATGATATAGGACTGCTGATTTCTACTGAAAGGATACTTATCCACCCATACTGTGTTGTGCATTATTTATTCCAGTTGGGTTTACACTACTCCATCCACATACGAACACATACACACACTCACACAGGCATCACAAATCTTTTTAAACTATTACGTAATTCATTTTAGTATACAATAATATGCCAGCATATACTTTATTTTAGTCAAGGCCAATTCATTATGCTAAGAGTATTATGCTTGCAACTAACCAAATTTAGTTGATCTGAATTTTAGCAAAAGAAAGCATTACAGGATAAGTTTAAAACTTTTAATTTTAATTTTATTAGTGAAAGTGATTCATATGATTCATATATCAATAACGAGATCTATATAGAAAGGAAGAAATCAAAAGAAGATGAAAATTGAAAGGTGTTCAGATATTAAGATATATAATGTTAAAATGAAACTTTGTGTGAACACCATTTTGTAGGAATACAATCAATTAATGTTACATTAAAGAGGACATTTCCCTAGTATCTATCTTCTCAAGTGATGTGCTTAGAGGCTTTGGTGATCATGACTCTCAATGCCAAAGTCTATAGAGCCAGAATTTTGTGTCAAAAAGATACAACCACAGTTTCCCATTCTTCTGCCAGTTCAATTATACTTTTCTGCATCACAGATTTTATTCTGGGGGTACAGGACTGATTATTTAACTCTTATGTAGGGTAACTGATTCACATGACACCTGGGTATGTCCACACATGTGCGATTGAGTGACACATGTCTAAGAGCTGGTTCCCCTTCATGACCTGGATGTCTTAGCAACAGGATATTCTTCTGGTACTTAACCCATAACTGAAGCCCTTGAACACTACTGTCACTTGTGGCTAGAGTGGACCTGGGAGTGATGATGACAAAACAGTATTTCCATACACCCAAAAACTCTCAAGTTGGAAAATCATCAGCGGGTGTACTTTAACACCATCCCCATTAATAGTAATAAAAGAAAATAGTGTGATAAAACGAGGAACAGTTGACATCAAATGAATATACATTAGTAATTAAAAGAAACTAAGAAGAAAGATATTGGTACCTGTCAAGAACAAATGCGGTCAGTATAAACATCAGGTGAAAATGATAGACAGTAAATAATATATGTGAATAGATATTCTTTCCGTAAGCTACAACTTTTATTCCAATATGTTAACCTAACAAGAAAAAGTGGGCCTATGAATTCCATGGGTACAAACTGCTTAGTAGGAAGATATAACTGAATAGACATCACAATGCTGGATGAAAAATATGAGCATTATGAAATGTCATACAGAAAGCTAAATTATTGAAAAGACAATATGGTTAACATGAAAATTTTTAAGCAGATGTAAAAGTACAAGGGTGCTTGAGTGTTAAGTTGTACAATTTTGAAACAAAATTCTATTCTATGTATTAGACAAAAAGAAATTTGCATAGTGAGTATTCCATTTGCTTGACTATAACTATTCAACAATTCTATCAACTTATTCTACTTTGTGCTAGAATGGAAATGCCATTCAGAATTGCAGCTTAAGCTCCCAAAGTATATGACAAATGTCCAAAATTTACAATATATATATATATATATACTGAATGTGTGTCATTGCAAAGAAGGAAAAGTAACAAAAGGAAAACTAAAAACAAATAAAAAATGATTGATTTAATGGTATCGTTAATTTAATGTAGGTAAATAAGCAATCTATTTTAGAATGCAAAGATTGGCAGAAGCATTAGCAATAGCAGCAGCAGCAGTGAAGACTTGGGTATAAATTCGGAAAAAATAAAAGTAAAGATGGCTAGGAGTTATAGGCGACAGATGTCAAGATCGGTAGCTGTTCTGTTATGAATAGCCAATATCTATTGGTTGCAAAGGATTAGAGAGAGATAAAACAAAGAACTTGAAGTATTCAGAGGAATGGAATACATTTTAGAAAGATTTCTATACACAGATCTCTAAATATTGTCACAAAGATTTTGCCAATATATTCAGATTACTTTCTGTTAGTTGTAATATCAGATCAATAGTTTTGCTAGATCACAGTTCAGTTCTTCATTTGCCATCTTCTTTCCTATTTTCTGGTTATAGAATAGAATAAGTATTCATCATAAAACTAAGAGACACAACAGCTGAATACATTTACAATAAAATACACACACATGTACACACACATTTGTGCACATGTATATACATGTATATATACATACATATAAAAAAATATATACATAAATAAATATGCATATATATGCATATGTGTATATATATATACACACACACATATATACATACATATGTGTATATATATATATATATACATATATATACATACATATGCACATACATATGCATATATATATATATATATATACATATATATATATATATTATATATATATATATATTATATATATATATATATATATACATACATATGCATATATATATATATAAAACTCCCTTCTGTTACTTTGAAAACACAACTAGCACAAAGTTTCTACATGGTATCTCAACATGCAGGAAATAGTAGCCAAAATTCAAGTAACATCCTACCACTTTTAACAAAAATAATGAACATTAGATAATGTAGTCCAGGGTACACTATACTAACAAAAGAAAATGATAATGAGGTGGTCTGTTGGATCAAGCATGAGTTGAGAGTAGTACTAAATAACAATAGCAACAACTATGAAATTGAAATATGTAATTTCTTGAGCCATAAAAATCATCATCCTCATTGTCATTATCTGGTTGAACTTGCTCAAATCCACATACCCTTGAACTTCCACCTACCTCTATTCTCTACCACATGTGGCAGTTTCTCTTGGAGGCATCCAGTGTCATTTGCTAACTGACAAACACATGTGTTTGTAGGGTAATTAGCCTGATTATGATTATGAGGAGGTATCAGACTACCAGTAGCCATGTGTTAACGCTATAGTACACAAAAATGTAGCAGCAGCCAACTCTTGTAGTACAGTTGTTAGCATTCAATCTGTGACGACTCCCAGCATAGATTCCTCTGTATGACATCTGCAGTGTGTATTGTTCACCATGGCTTCAGAAGTACTCAAGCATTATAGTGAAACTTGGTATACATAAACTGAGTGGGGATCGACAGATAGACAATGTCCTCCTTCCCACAAAATCTAGGTCTTATGTCTTTTGTAGAAAAGATTATTATTGCCATTATTACTGGTGGTGAGCTGGCAGAGTTGTTACCATGCCAGACAAAATGCTTAGTGGCATTTCTTCTGGCTTTACGATCTGAGTTCAAATTCTGCCAAGGTTGACTTTGCCTTACATCTTTTGGGGTTGATTAAACAAGTAATGGTTGAGCACTCAGTCTGAAGTAATTGACTAGCCCCTCCAACATTTCAAACCTTTCTGTCAAAATTAGAAAGAATTACTTCTCTTATTAAGTAGAATATATTTAAATCAAAGAGGAAAATAGATGGTTATTACATTTCTTTCCAAGTATTCTTTTTAATATCTAATTTTAAAAACATAATTTATTGTTAAATGAAACTTTCTTGAACATTATGAAAATATAATATCAGCTAAGTTCTATTTTTAATAACTTATGCTATATAGATTAATATTTCACTTTACTTTATATTTTCAAGAAAACTTATATTCATTAAAATATTACTTCAAAATGTCTATATTTTCTTTTACAGATATTAAATTATTAATGTTTAGCATTATTCAAATATCCCTCAGATGACCAATCACCAACATAAAATTGATGTGATGATGATGATGATGACTAAATAATATACATTAAGTAATTTACAGAAGTTATATATTAAATGATAGCTGTTTACTTATGAAATTTCCTCATGTTTTTGGCATTTTAAATCAAAATGTTTAAATTGCATCAAATTGCAATTAACGACTTTATTGCTTCTAGTAAAATTTACTAAAATTTTCCACATGAATCACAAATTTTACATTTTAAATTTGAAAGAAATGGTGCTCAGTAAAGGAAATTAAACTAGAAAATGTTTTCGCAATTATCATTTTAATACTGAAATAAAATTTACATAGTTTTGTACATTTAATTATTTAATTTGCAATATAGAAGTCAATATTTTCATTTCTTCCTGGAAGTGTAACTATCAGCTAAAATATTTAAGAAGAGAACTATGCAATTAGCCAACAATAAAATGACACTTTTTTAAAAAATTCATTTGGTTTTATATTTTCAACTGTATTGAAAGTACAATATTTAGAATGTGTGCCAGTGCCCAGTAATTTCATTATCTGTATATTGTATTTATTTGTAAATCCTGAAATTTTGGTTGTGTGATGTCTGAGGTTTTTTTTTTCTTTTTGTTAACTTTAAAGCAGATTTTATGAAGTGTTTCCATGTTTCCATTTACAGGTCCCTACACATGAGATATCTTTATATTTTTGTAAGAATGGATTCTTCATTCTGGAGGCCTATCTTTATTTGGTTGTCTTTGACAATTTCTAGTTGATTAAACATCATTGCTCTGTTTCTGAGTATTGGAAAACACCTAAGTATAGTTGCGTTGTCATTCTCTGAAACCTTCTCTATCTTCCAGTATATGTATGCCCTAACTCTGTCATGTCCTAGATATATTCTTTCTTAGCAAAGAAAAGAAACAATCGAGTTATTTCTTTTCCATATCCACATAATCTTGCACTTTCTGTATTTTACTTCATTACGTGGCTTTTTAGTGATAATCCTGTGCAACAATCTTAGTTTAGAGTCCTGTACTTCTCAGGACACTAAGCTTATTTCCATTGTCTACTTCCATTCTCTTCATTTTTTTTCCAGGTATTTGGCTATGTACAGACTTTGGTGCAACTGTTTTATTATTTTGGCATTTATAGCCATAATAAAACAAATATAGCTAACATCATGTCAGCTTTTGTTGCACATTGATGACTTGCTTGAAAACAGAAGTAAAATTATTATTATTATTTTTTTTTGTTCATACGTTGTGGTTATTTGTATGTCTTCCATTAATCTTTACTAGGTATTTTTGTAACATTTTAGTGGATAATTCATACCATTTGCATAAGCTCCCCCCCCCCAAGCTCCATGTATTCACAATAAATATAATCTTTCTTGTGTCAGATTTTGTATGGTGCATTATAAAGGCGGACATTCTTTTTCTTGTTCCTAGTTGAGCTTGGCTAATTTATTTAACTATAATTATTTACTGTAACAGCTAGAGTGCTGATGTCATATATACATACATGGTACCTGTCTGCTCCTTGCAGAGCTTCACCTCTTCTTGTACCAATAATTGCTCATCTCTTACATGAGATCTTAAATGACTTTTGAGCCCTGAAAGGCATTCAAAGAGCTAATCACGTATACTGTAGAAATTCTGCATTTCAGCATGGGCTCCATTTCCACTTGTCTATTATGAATGTTTAAAAGCTTCTCCAATCTCCCACATGACTTGTAGGTTTTCTGAGATATTGCATTGAAACTAGTCACCCAGAATGAAATTCCACTAGTTCATGTATGCCTTACCTGCTTGGTCACACTGATGTAATATCATACCAGCATGAGATATGCAATATATATATATATATATATATATATATATATTAGTGTTTACTGTCAGAATAAAATAACTCAGTAACATAGTAGATATTAATAATAATACTTATGATGTAACTTGTCTGAAGACAATGCACATATCAAGACAAAACTCTGAGTCCAACCTGACCAATAATATATATATATATATATATATATTGATTCTTTTGTAAGCACTAAATGATTCATTGACTCCTAAATATTTGTATGTCTGTGAACTCTTATGCAGGTTATAGGTCTGTATATTTTATTGCTTCTTTAACCATGGTAATGAGAAGGAGTTTTCCAAGGTGATCCAGTCATGTATTGTCTCCAGCTCCATCAGTTTCTCATTAAGAACCTCAGCTAGCAAAATATTTGAATATTTTAACCAGAAGTGTAGAATCTTATCATGTCCTGGTGCCTTCCTGCTGTTTATTTTTTGCAGTATCTGAGCTACTTCCGTTGCTATGGTCTCCTATGATTGCTCAGATGCTGTGTTCATTGTTTTGAACAATTTCATCCGTGATTATTTCTTCACTGCACATACTCCTCCCCAGAATACTTCTACTTCACTTGATGTTCGTGTTCCACTGATTTGTTTTATTTTTACCAAGTTCTTAATAAAATTGTTTTAAGTTTGAGCTGAAATGTTTGTTTTGTTCAAAGAACTGTGGTAATTTTTCATACCAATGGATTCTTTACAAGTTAACAAGGATCTCTTATTTCAAGTGTTCTTTGATTTTAGGTACTTTTTTTTTGTTATGTTTGTGTTTCTGCAGTATTTGCCTCTTTTTCCCATTTTTTTTAACTTGTGTCATTCTGTTGTTCATTTCATTAAGGATTGAGAAATCTTTTTTGACTTGCTTACTTTTTCTGTATATTTGTTTTCCATGTTTGCTTGGGTTATAATATTCTAAACAATTATCATCATCATCATTATCATCATGCTTTCAAAAGTTTACGCAAGTTTCTACTAAACTACTAGACACACCTTTGTGTTTCTGAGGTGTGTGCAGAATTGTCTTTTGAGAATGTAAAATTATGTTTGTAAACGAAGTACAGTTTGCTTTGTTGTAGGATTTAGTTTGTTATTTCAGGTATTATCATAGTGTTTCATCTATTGTGCAGAGCATGTGCAACGTGAGTCATGTTGTTTTGTTTGTTGGTGTTTGTGTTTCACATGTACTGTGTGATTGGTGTTATTTTAGCAGCTGACAGTAACAGTGTTGTGTTGTGTGAGTCGATGCTGTCCAAATATCACAGAAAGAAGCTTGATTTTGGATTGGAACTGGTTCTTTCACTGTCGATGAAATTTTCAAAAATAAAACCAGTAAAACATATATGCTTGATTTAAGTGAAAAAGAGCTTAAAGAAATCTCAAAGAAAAACAAACAAGTGTGCATGCATGGTTCTTGATAGCTTGCTTGTTTTTGTTTGAGATTCATCTGAGATCTTTTTGCAGAATTCAAACATGCATGTTCTTCAGGTTTATTTTTAAAATTTTACCTGTAGAGGAACAGCAATGCATGCATGCATAAATAAATAAATAGATGCACATGCATTCATACATATATTCACACATATGCAACAGCATACATTCTTAGATAAACACTATTCACAAGGCTATCCACTAGAAAAACCGTTCTGAGAGTCATACAAAAGATACATTAGAGCCAGAATGCATTCACACATTTAAAAATAAGGAATGCTTGTAAAATATTCCAGTAAAAACATCGATCTTGTGCAAACATGCCGGACCTGATCTTGTTCTATGCGACAAGAAATAAAATCATGCAATGCTGCAAAGTTCAGCTGCCCAGCAAAAGTAAATATAAGTTGTGGAAAAAAAAATCTCTGGCAATCCACTATGGAACTTATAGTTCTTGTACTTTGGTCACAAATTCTCATTTATACCTATTGCCAGCATTGCAGTAGGTTGTGTAACAACAGATTTGCATTAAAGCCAGGAAATGCCAGTGCTTTCCAAGAAGAAAGTAAACTGATTTGCATTCTCTAAATTCAGTTAATTAGTGGTACAGTGAAGATTTGTAAAGAATTCAAGACATTTTTTTTTTAGTTCCATGCAATGAATATATGCACACAATCACATGTGCATCTGATATATACACATACATGAAATCAAATGTACATTGACATACATATGTATTAAGGCAATATACACCTGTTACATGATCACAGGTATATCTGGACATAGATGTATGGTCATACAAACAGAAATATTCCAAAATTTCTGGAAATACCTTGACTACAACATAAGAAACTTATAATTCAGATACTAACTGGCATAAAATCTGCAATGAAGATCTACAATGTCAAAGAAAATCCTTCATGCATGCATGCAAACTTTAATCTTGGAGATTTAATCTTTAGGTTCTTATCAGATTTGAAGCTGGTCACTAGCAATATGAAGAGATGCTGATACAATAAAAATTCTACTTGTATCGACATGTCTTAAGAATGCAAGAAACCAACATGCCAAAACTAAGATGCGACTCCTAGTTATGTAGTTGCAAAAGAAATCAGGGTTTAACCAACAGAGGTGCAATGCCATAGATTAGCATCAAATAAAGAGTTTGGATATTCACTCCTACAGCTGGGACACAAGAAGCTGAGGTCAAAAATTAGAGATGGAGATTGATCACATCTTGCACGACTACGATCATAATAATCTTCCTCTAAGTGATATGTTTACACTTTCAACAACTGTTTTCGGAGGTATAATCAATAAACAATGGATGGCAGAGCTGACCTTCCTGAGATTTTAAATCAAAAACTTAAATGACAATAAGTATGTACTATCGTGTATTTTGTCAAAAAAACCCAACAATTTTAGTTGTTCACGACCTTCACTTTCAAGAATGGAAGTGCAAAAGAAAAAGTTCATTTTATAAATTTTGTTGTAACATTATATAAAATGTTTGTAGCTCATAATAAGTTTTAATTCAAACTAATCTCTAAGTAAGGATTTTTAAACAATGTTTTAAAATTTCCTGTTTGATAATATTCTACAGATATTCATTACCCATTAAATAATTTCCTGAAAGCATCAAGACAAGTTTTCCCCATAAAGCGAGATATATTATAACCAATGTTTATACCAGTTATTAGCAATAAGTTATTGACATATTAGCATATGTCATTATAGGTCATATTCTCAGGAAAGTAATTACTCTTGTGGATACTGCTTCTAACATATTTTTCACCAAAACTAAATAAAGAGTAACAATTTGGTGGAGGCTTAACTGTTTTAATAAGTTCATATTGCAAGAATATGGTTCTGGATTGAACCCCACAGCATAGGTCTTTGGATTGCTATAGGCCTGGACTGACCTATGAATTCAAGGCAGAAACTGCACAAAGCCCAACATAAGAGGGAGAGAGAGAGAGAGAGAGAGAACAAGTCTGAGACTATGTGACTGCTTCTTTTCTAAAATTGCATAAACATTTTTTTTTTAAATCGCTGGATTGACATCAGTGTTCTCGGTTGTCATTTCCTCATCAACAAATCCTGCAGTAGCTCTGCTTTTGCTCATGAATAGAATAAAAATTCCCTTATTTCAAAATAGGTAAGGGTTAGGAGCAGGAAAGACATCCATCTGTAAAACAATGCACCAACAATATGCTCACTCAACCCATGCTATCATAGTAAAATCAATGTAAAATAAGTGAACAAATGAATTTACTCTAAACAATTTCTATTTTCAAATTTATCAATCAGTTGTATGATATAAATAGATTATATATGTGAGTTAGCTATTTCCATTACAGGTCAATCACACTCTATTATGTATAATTTAACTGAAGATACATTTGTATCTAATATGATGTATGAGACTTTTTATATTGGTTTCTTAGTTGTACATCATTTGTACGATGTGGAAAATATACCGCCAACTTTGCCCAAACGACCTAAACATTAGCTTCAAGGTTCATCCAAGACTTGGACCACGGGCTATACGTCCCCTGCCCAATTCAAGATCCCAACATACATGTACACTGCAACATAATTTCTTTTCCTCAACAGGCCCTGCCCTATTTAACATTGTCCCGAGAGAGATCAAAGAGGAAAAGGATCCCATCAACTTTAAACAGAGTCTGGATAGATTCCTTCAAAGAATACCAGATAAGCCACCCATAATTGGATACAACTCACCCAACAAGATCTCACTACTTGAACAAAACTTGACTTAAACAGGATTCGAATAATCCTATCAGGTGGTGCTATTAAGTTAGACATGGCCTGGACCAATCTTTGGTCGAAACATATCTAAGTTTATACATTTTTTTAAAAAGTTGTAAAATGTGTGTTATGAAAGGTGAGGGAATAAAACTCAGCTTAAATGGGGCTAGATCCATCAGCTGAAATCATTCAAAACAACTGCACTATAAGTAACATGAGGCAACAGTTTCAGGCATATTTCAGACAGAGGATTACAGCATGGTATTGACTTTGATTATCAGCATTAATAGCTTATTCTAACAGTGATGCTTCCTCCTATTGTATTTGAAAAGTTCTGGGCTTTTACTGCTGAGCATATTTGCAAAGTATTTTGTTATTGCTGAGCATAATGAGAAGCATTTTGCTTGATTTGACACTTCAAAGAGTAGTGTTTGCATTTATATCATGTTAACCATCTTGATAATCATGTTGCATATATATATATATATATATATATATATATATATATAATGTTTAGTCTCTCCACTATTAATTAATATCCAAATATGTTTTGGAAAATACTGTAATATTCTCTAGGTATCAGTAATGAAATGGATATTACTGGTGCAGACAAATTTTATAGCACTCAAAATGAATTATTTCAGGAGATTTCCATTAGCAAATTCTATTACCAGATTTGTTTGTTGAATCTATAGATTTATAGTATGTAGAGGAAATGTAACTTAAAGGAATTTAGATGTCAAACAAACCTTAGACAAAATATAATTAAAACATATATTAATTTACAGCGATAACTATGATGAAAATGATGATGAACTATAAACAAATTTTTTATCAGTCTAAAGCAATAGTCTTCTCCTAACAAATGCACTTATTGATAATGGAAAACCATTTATTATAAATTTAGTCTTAAGAAATGCTTCTTGTAAAACTGAAGACCTATGTTATATCACAAAATATATAAACTTGGATTCACACACAAAATTGATTATAAAATAAATGGCATTAGACTCCCATCGTATGTTGGTTCATATTCATATACTGCTAACGTTGTTGTTACTTCATTTTATTTGAAACTATAGAAGAGATACAAATTGTAGTATATAACAGTTCTAATCTATATGTTAATAGTGTACATATGATATATAATTTGTTTCCTCCTCTCCTCTTGTGTACACACATGAACTGAGCACGTACATGCTAATTTATATATTTCTACTCTAAGAGAAAATCTTAAAATGGAAACAGTCTTTGTACATTCTTAAACCAATGACACAATATAAAGCTTGTTATGCATTAAAATATTTTAAACACAAATTTAATCATAAAGTTAACTTGTTATTCAAGTATACTCATATCTAGAACAATAAAATAAATAATGTACAGTTCTTAGTGCAATGAATAATTATAAGAGAAATTATACTCTAAATATGATGCAAAGTCTGGTCAAAAAAATTAGAAGTTGACAGTTTTCTATGTAATATTCTCTGAAAGATCAAATGGAAACCTCAAAAAATTAATATGTTCTGTAGTTCTTCGACTTTGAAAAGCCTGTAGAATCGTATTTGCATTTTAACATAACTTTTTTTCTAATCAAATATAACATAATGTTAAATGTATGCAACAAGGAAAATACATTTGCTTTGTGTGAAGATGTTTCACAAGATCTCACCGTTTCAATTATTATATTTTAGAAAATATAATGCAGACATTTTTGGATAATTTGGTGGTGAAAGTAAGCTATGTTCAGATCTTATTATTCTTATATGTAAACCTGTTCCTTCTTATTTATTTTCTTGTTTGCTAATTTTTATTTTTACTCTTTAAATGACTACTGAGAGTTACAATAAATTGTCAAAGAATCTTTAGAAAATTTGTTAAAATGAAATATGAATTTGAGAATTTCTAAACATCTCATAAATTTCTACAGCTGTTCAGTGAAGCTCAATTTGAGGAGGATTAAAATATCTCAGCAACACTGCCTGTGAATGTGTGTGTGTGCGTGCGTGTGTGCACGTGAAAGACAGAGAAAGAAAGAGAGAGGGAGGGAAAGAGAGTGAATAAATGCATTGAAATGCCTGTGTATTTAAATGCAGATGCTGTAAGAATAAGTGTCTGACAAGACAGGAATGAATTGCTATGTGAGTGTAATGTGTGTGTATATATATATATATATATGTATGAGTATATATATATGTGTGTGTGTATGTGTGTATATGTATATATATATATATATATATATATATATATGCATAGAGATAGGTAGATAGATAGATATATAGATAGATAGATATGTGTGAGTGTTAGGGATTGTGAGTCTATGTTGGCAAATATATGCACAGAAGTAATAACACCTGTGTCCATACATGTTTGCATATATCAATCTTTTTGTGTATCCAATATGTATGTCAATATATATATTTGGAATTATGGCTGTTCATTGTTGGTATGTACATCAGTGTGCAGGCATTGTGTGTTATGTTGATTCAGCAAATATACTTCAGCTAGAATTTGTACAGATATATTGAAATAATAAGCATAAAGATATGGAGATAAGGAAAACCTAGTAAGGAAGCCAAGAGCAAATCAGCTGGAATTCAATTCCCATCTGGTTTGCTTCATATTCTATTTCCTTATTTTCCTAGAATTTATGAATGCCTCTATATTACACACATGTGAATATATTACACACGTTCACATGCAAGTGTGTGTGTGTGCATACAAACACACACACACAGAGGATAAAGTAAGCACACATATAAATGCAAACTTATGTGTTAACTGAAAATATACATAAACACAAAGGAATACACAGACATAAAGAAAGTGTGAGAAGTAAATGGGATTCATATCCATACTATTTGGAACACCAGTGTATGTTATGATTCAGATCAGGTTGTTTCCATATAAAATATTTCATTCATAAACTTGTACATATAATGATCAGAAACCTTCATGGAAATTTCCTTTCAGCTCAAAAGTTCATAGACGAGCAAGAATAAGACAATGTCTTGACAATCATTTAGAACACAGTTAACTCCTTTCTTTGATCTAACACTACTTTTTCTACTACTGTTATATATTGCTGCTACTACTGCTACTACTGCTTTCTGCTGCTGTGATCTTGTGATGTACATTTAAGCACCTATTTTGACACCATTATCTGGTCCTTCAGAATCATTAGTGTGTTCACTTTGTTGCAAATATTTAGGTAAAGTTTCTTGCCTGAGGTAACTCGCTCCCTTCTTTCTACCACCAGTTTTAGAGGTGCTGAAAATGTTCATGGTCACAGTCTTTTAGCCTCTGGTATAATCTTAAGGTATCATGTTAAGCTATGCCAATGTATTTAAGAAACAAGTTTCATGTCATTCTTCCTCTACCCATTAAGGGTCATTTCTCTTTGACATAACTTTTTTCTATGCTACTTACATTTCTGTTATGGTTCTTGAGTTCTACAGTTAACATTTGTATAACATTGGTTGTTCAGTACCATCCCTACTGCCACTGCTCTCTTCTTCATCAGCATTACTGGCATTGTTTTAATATCCACTTCTCCCCCATTGCAAACATCAAACAGAATTAATTGAGGCAACTCCCACCTGTTTCCAAGCAAAGTAATATTTCCTCATGGTTAGACATATTTTGCTAGTCCTTTGCCTTGTCAGAGAGATTGGAATTAAAGTTCAATATGCTCCAGGAATAGTATGACAGTCAGCTTCAAAAATTGTAGGAGTCATAGTTTCTTTTCACACTTCAAAGTGAATTTTATACATATAAATACATATATATGTATAAATTCTCTAAATATCCTGTACTGAGGAAGGAGTGGGAGATTAGTGAAACCTTGGAGTGACACCATGTTGTGTGTGGTGTGCAAGAAGTAAGATGGAGGGGAGCCGCAGCTAGATTCCTCAAAGGTAAGAGACAGAGATTCAAATTCTTCTGGGTTGGCAGGAAGGATGGACTGAGTGGAGTAGGTATACTGTTAGCAGAAAAGTAAGTAGATAAGATAATTGAGGTAGTCAGAGTACGTGATAGGGTAATGAAGATGTGATTTATCATATATAGATTAACAGTTACATTTGTCTCTACCTATGCTCCTCAGTCTGGGCTGACTGATGAGCAGAAGGACCAATTCTATGAGATCCTTCTGCAGACAACTTCAACAACAAATGACAGAGACTTTGTTACTGTGGCTGGTGACTTCAATGGACATGTTGGAAAGCAATCCCATGGATTCCAGGGAGTGCATGGAAGTTATGGTTTGGGGCCTAGAAATGAGGAGGGAACAAGACTGCTGGAGTTCTGTGGTGCAAATGATCTCATGATCTGCAGCATTAATTAAAAAAAAACAGCCAGCCACCTAATCTGGCGAGCACATAAGTCAGATTGAGTACTTCCTCACCAGGCAACGAGATAGATGGATGTTTAAAAATGCAAAGTCTTTCCCAGATAAAAAGTGTACAACCTAACATAGGCTACTAGTTAGTGGCTTCAGAATTAGAGCTAGAAAGACTTAGAGAAATCAATCAATTTGGAAAAGAAGTCTATGGAAGCTCAAAGACCCAGCAAACAGATAAAAATTTAGAGATTTACTAATGGAAGCTTCTGACAAAGGAGAGGAAGAGTTGGGAACATATAGCTTAGAAGACAATTGGGAATTTCTGTGCGACAATCTACTGAGGGCTACGGACAAAATCTGTGGTTGGTGCAGAGTCCCAGCTAGACTAAGAGTAACATAGTAGTGGAGCAAGGAGGTTGACAGTGCTATAAAGCAAAAAGACAGGCCAGGAAAAACTTGAAAAATCGTTGGAAGCAGAGAATATTATCAGGTAGCCGAAAGGGCAGCTAGGCGTCAGGTATACATACCAAAAGGAGTAGCTGAAGGTAAGAGATTTGTAAATGTTCAGCAGCGTAAGGATCAGAGTCACGGATCACAGTTGGATGCCCTTCCTAACACAGTCCCCATGCTCTCTCAATCTTGCTTTTGATCTTTAGCTCTCTCTCTCTCTCTCTTTATCTGTCTCTCTCTCTCCCTTACACATAGGCATTCAGACTTATGGTCAGTTACAATTGCACTGATTTGTGTTTCTATATAAAGATGTATGTGTATATTAGTGGCAACTCTAGTTTAATGATTCACTCACACAACTATATTAAAATTTTATTTGTCTTTACATTAATTCTAATTTTACATTAATTCTAATAATGATATAATATTGGAAAAACATTACACAAACAAATTTTCAAAAATCAGTTCATTAATAATGTATCGCTACCTAGGAAATTTAAATAATGAATACTTGAGAATCAAAACCAGTAAACTAGACCTAGATTCATATATAAAAATTATAACATATTCTAATTAATTATGCCATAAGATCATTGCAGCAGAAATACAAAGTATACAGATATAAAATTCAATCTTTAACAACCTTACTTTCCTTTGCAGAATAACCAATGAGCAAAACATTGACAACTTTGAATTGAGTTACTAAAATTATATCGGGGAACAGAAAAATGAATTCTTAATTTATCTTATTACTAGCAAGAAATGCAAGTCATAATCAACTGGGTGAGTCTGCCTAGTCTTAGTTAATCACATATACTGCAGTAAAATCTAATATTGCAACATATTGGGTAAGACCCAGAGAATTCAATGGGCTTTTAATTTATTGGCCCTCACCAAAATAAAAACTGGAAAAAAAAGCACAAAAGAAAAGATGAAAGGCTGAGTCAACTTCAGTGGGATTTGAAATTATAAGTAACTAAACACTGTATAAGATTTTGCTTGTCACTATTCCAGTTCTGCCAATCCAGCACACTAAACTTACACTCAATAACGTCAAAGTAAAAAGCACATATCATGATAGTTTTGCTTGTTTAATAGTTTTGTTACAAACCTGGCTGAATCTGGCTCTGTAGTACAAATGTCTTGTTTTCATAAGTTTTGAATTAAAATCTCCCACCAAATCTTAGTTGTAATTTATGTTTCTAACACTAAGTTAATAATAACAAAGTTATTTTACTAAATTCTTTGTTATATTTAAAATAATTGAAAGAGATACAGAACATCTCAAAATAAATACGGTAACGAAAGGGTTAAGCACATCATCATCATTTAATGACCATGTGTCATAGTGGCATAAGTTGGATGGTTTGAGAAGATCCAGTGGGTTCAAAGACTGCATTGGTGCTCCAAATTCTGCTTTGCCATGGTTTCTGCAAGTAGGTGTCATTCCTAACACAAAACCATTTTCACTGTGTGGTTTACTTTTTGGGGAACTAGTACTAATGGAGTCACCATGCAGTTTGCAAGACTAAGATTATTTTCAAATGAGGGGATCACCAGCAGAGGAGGCAGCTTTGTGCTGTGTGATGAGAGATTGAAATAAAAGAGAGAGGCCTCAAGTAGAATGAAATGTTTCTGCAGAGGGGCAACATAGATACTCACATTATAGAAGTGAAAGTGGAAGTAAACATGGTGTACCTGAATCGAGATGAGAATAGCAGTGATGGCTGGATGGATCTTCAAAGTACAAGATAAGTAGCAGAGAAGACAGAAGAACAGAGAGTATGGATAGGCAGGGGTTATGAGAGTAAAACTTAGTTAGTAATGAGGAATGGGTCCAAGGGTGAGTATAATGAATAAAACAAGTGTTGAGAGATAAGTAAACATAGCAGGGAAGATATGGAAGAGTAGGTGACAATGGTGGTTCAAGGGTGGATCCAGTGAATGGTGTATAAAAGGTGGGGGGTTATCAATGTCCAGTCTTTGAATACATTTGTACTTCTCCATTCATGCACATTTACGTTATACGGCCAAAAGATCATGCTTGCATCATTTCTTTCCAACTCCTCTACATTCAAGACTCATCTCTAATTATTATGCAGCATTACAGTTCTAACACAAGTTTCATACAATCTTCCCCTCACTGTAAGGGGAAAGATCTTTGTTGTTAGTAGCAGTGGAAGTTCCTAGAACTTTTTCCAGTTCATTCTTAGACTCACTATTATACTTTCAGAGCAACCATTTTCCCAACTAATTGAGTATTGCAGGTAAAAATAAGAGATGTTGACTACTTCTAGTGAACCATCCAGGCATTTAAGACAATCTATTTCCAGTATACTCATTGTATGTACTTCTCTGGTGCATCCATCACATATGACACTTACTTTCTCTGTTTGTCTGTCTTTGATTCCATTACACCCTGTGTGTGTCTTAGATACAACATACAAGTTTATACCTTCTCCTTTTCTGCATATCAAGCAAGGCCATTTCTCTGAAGATAACAGGTTCCTGCCTCCTTACTAAAAACTTTAGTCTTTGCTAAGTTTATCTTGAATCCTCTTGATTCTAGGTTTGTGTCGATATATGCATACCTTACTTTCCATTAAGCAAAATGTCAATAGTAACTCAGACTTTGTTTTTAGTAAGCAAGGTATGTTAGATAAAAATATTTAATACTTATCTATAAACCACTTGATTAACATATTCTTCTCAATGTTTGGTGTGTATATAGTACCTGAACAACTACACTCTGGTATGAAATCATGAATTCATAAAAGAATGTAGAACTAAATCAAATCACAAATTAGATGTACTAATCTTTACAGTGTATCGTTAACTGAATACTAATCTTTAAACAGCTGGTACATGTGAATACAAATAAAGCCATTGTTATTTTGGTATTTATTGATTACATAACATCAAGGCTTGTTGTTGTCTCTTTCAGAAATCTTATAGGAAAACAAAATGCATAGCTGAATGACATAGAAATACAATACATATAAGAACACATATGTTTGTTTGTATATGTAAAATATTATATAACAAATGCATTTCCATTTATGAAACTCGAAACTCAAAACTAAGTGCAAAAAGCAAAGCTATGTATATGTTATATCTTTTGGAGAAAATGTTCTTCCTAAAATCAACAATATAACTTATAAATTTGCAGTAATTTTCATCTATGCAAACAAATATGCAGTTTGACTACATCAAACAAATACGCAATTTGACTATATAAACATACGACAATGTAAACATTATAATACTACAATTAATATCTAAACTCTTAATTCTTTAGAGGGTCATCAGCTCAATCCCTTAAGCACATAAGGATTTCATCTTTATATTTCTTTTCATCCAACTGCTTTACATATTTTGTGATAATATCTTTAATAAGAATTGATTAACAAAAAATAAATGCAGCCAATAAATACATTAATACAAATTCAATTTAGATGTCTTGGGATATTATAAGACCAAGAGATAAATGTGTCAAAGGAATATTAGCTTGTTATCTATACCAGATCAATAAAATATGTTCTGATGCTACATAAGGTGAAGGAGATAAATATCTTTAAAGATCCTCAAAGTTCAAGTAGATTTCATAAGAGAGTATCATCATAATTACTATCATCATCATCATCATCTGCAGATCATAGACTATCTCACTATAAAATATTCATTTTATTTCAAGAAACCACTGATAGTCATAATGGATACATTCAGAAAAATGGAAGTAAACTCAAGACTAATGCAATTATTTATATAGAAGTCACTAAGCTGTGCCATTAGGTTAATCGTTTTGGATCACATTAACTTTATAAACACCACTGATAATAGTCTATGTGAAAATAGTAAGACCACAACAGATAAATGATAACAAAGAAACAAAGATGTAGGTTAGAAGACATTAGTGGAATAGAAAGAAGAAAAAAAAACAGTAATAGGTGAATTTGCTACAAAGTGGAGAGTTTGTTTGTTCAGTCACTTAGAAAAGGAAAAATATATAAGTGTTTAGTAAATAGTATAGTGAATGCAGAATGGAGTATATCAATGGTACATGTCATTCAAGGAAACTTAGATATAACAAGATCAAAAAAAGATTAAGTTAATACAACTCGAGATTCAAATGCAAAGTAAAATTAATGCAGCAAAGTCAATGTAACATTGTTCTGGTAGGTTTAAAGTGGTTCAACTGAAGCATATCACTGTCTCTTCGACTTTGCAAAGATGAAAAACAAAGTGGATGCCAGTATGAAATGAACTTAGAAATCGTAGCATCAGAAAATTATTACGTATAAACTCAAGTTTTCAACACTGTATCATATAAATATTAAACCAAAAAAAAAATGTTTCTCATTTGTTTTTAAGAGTAAATAAATGAGAAATGAATTTTGAAATTTGGGCAATAATTTGAAGTGATTTCATTCGAAGCATAAAGTTGTTAAACAACCTAAGGAAGAAAACTGTTGTCACATAAATTCACCATTATTATTTCACATGAACATTTGTAAAACACAATTACTGAAGATTAAGCTCATTTACTTCAAATATACCTCAATTACTGGTATTGTGATATTTCTTCTTTTTTTATTATTTGTTACTGACTTATAATCATTTCATAAAATAAAGGTATGTTATATCCCTGTATACTCACAATACCCCCACCTCCACACAGAATATATACATATATGTGTATAACGACTTTGACTGATGTCTGGATATATCATTTGAGATTTTTATCATGAGATGTGATGTGGTGGCTGGTGTTAGACTTCCTGATGTAGCTCTTTATTTCCTATAAGAATTTATTGTTTGTTTGGGGGATTTATGTTCAATACATGTGTTTGTTTTTCTTTGTTTAGTTTCTTAGTGAGATGCCATATGAGATGCTGACATGCCAAGACTACCCACCTGATTTCTACTTGTCTTGTGAAATATACTGTTTAGGTTTTCTTATTTCATTTTGTTTATAAACTGCAGTATATATATACAGGGGACCCAGGTGTTATTAAATTTTGAAAAACTGCAACTGTCTTTTGATGGAAGTGATGGGGTGAGTGGTCATCTTAAAAATTAGACAAGTGATCTTTTCTTTTGTTCAGTGAAGTCCTAGTTTGTAGTGATAGCTTTGGTAAGTATGGAGAGATATGTAGGGATGTTGATATGGGTTGTTAAGGACATAATTAAAATTGAAATATCTGTTGTGTCATCATACACACACCTGTATATATATATATATATATATATATATATATATATATATATACACACACACACACAAACACATCAGAAACCAGAATAAAACAGGATAATTAGTTTATCTATTTATTGTATTATCATAAATTATATAATCATAATACATGCTTCATTAGCAATGACTAATATCATCATCATCGTTTAACATATGCTTTTCATGCTGGATGGTTTGACTGAGTTCTGGCAAGCCAGTGCTCTCCCTAACGCCAACCACTCTGAGAGTGTAGTGGGTTCTTTTTACGTGCCACTGGCATGGGAGCCAGTCAGGGGGCATTGACATCAACCATGTTCAGTCGATGAATTGTACATGCCACCGGCCCAGGAGCAAATCAGGGGGCACTGGCATTTACCATGCTCAGATGGTGCGATTTCGATGTTACTTGACTCTACTGGTCTTCTCAAGCATATCATATTGCCCAACGATTCAAGGGTACTTTTAAATGGGCTGGTCATGCAACACTGGCATTGGCCATGGCTGAAATCTCACTTAACTTGCCAGGTCCTCTCAATAACAGCATATCTCCAATTATCTCAGTTTCTTGTCAGTGCCTCTGTGACGCCCAACGTTTGAAGGTCATGCTTCACCACCTCATCCCATGTCTTCCTGAATCTACCTCTTCCACAAATTCCTTCACCTGTTAGGGTGTGACACTTCTTCACATATCTGTCCTTATCCATATGTAACACATGACCATACTTTCACAGTCATCTCTCTTGCACACCACATCTGATGCTTCTTATGTCCAACTTTTTTCTCAGGGTACTTACACTCTGTTGTGTATGCACACTAACATTATACATCCAGTGGATCATACTAGCTTCATTTCTTTCAGGCCTACGCATGGCCTCAGCAGTCATGGCCCTGTTTCACTGCCGTGTAGTATGGCAGTTCGCACATATGCATCATAGTCTACCTTTCACCCAGAGCGAGAGGCCCTTAAATGTCAGCATGGGTAGGAGCTCTCTGAACTTTGCCCAGGAAATTCTTATTCTAGTAGCTATGCTCTCAGAGCATCCACCTCCACTACAGACTTGGTTGTCTAGTTAGTGGAAGCTATCAACTACTTCTAGTTTTACCCCCTGTCATGTGATGGAATCTGTTTTCTGTATGTCTTTGGTGTTTATTGTCCCTGTGCATCTACCACACACAAAAACAACTTTCCCGGTTAACCTATCTTTGATATTGCTGCACCACTTATGTGTCCATAGCTTACACCAGGTACATCTTATGGAGTTTCTAATTACACCTTTTATACAGATTAAGCATGGTCATCTACCTAAAGGGGTTTGTGATTTGTCTGCCTTGCTACTTATTAGGACTTTGGTTTTTGCTAGGTTGACTCTAAGGTCCTTCAATTCAAGACCTTGTTTCCATGCCCTAAACTTAAGTCTCTAGCTCTTGTAGTGACTTGGCTATTAGAGCAAGATCATCAGCATAGATAACAAATTTTTGATACACATATATGTATATAAATATGTATATACACATATACACACAATATAGATTATCACCATCATCCTCATGTTTTAATGTTCACTTTTCTACGCTTGCATGGCTCAGATGAAAGTTGTCAAGGTAGATTTTTCAAGGTTGGATGCTCTTCCTTTACCAACTCTCACCTGTTTCCAAGCAATGTAGTCCATCGAAACAACAGACAGTGTGAACATAGTTATGCAGTAAACTGAAATGAAAAACACTCTTTGAATGAGCTCACACAATACACCAAGACATGTCAAGAAGCTTGGACATGCTCTTTGCTTTTGATTGTAAGGAAAAGACACCACCAATATTGTTGTTTACAATCAGCAAACACACGTGAAGATGAGAGGAAATACAGATCCATCCACATAAACACAAATATACACGGTGAAATTTGTCAAGGTAGATTTTCTAAAGTCAGATGTTCTTCCTTTACCATCTGTCACTTGTTTCTATGCATATGCACATCACCATCATCATTTAAATGTTAATCTTTTCCCATATGCATGGGTTACATGAAATTTTTTAATGCAGATTTCCCATTGCCTACACTCACCTGTTTCCATACAAGGTAATATTTCTTCATGTACTGACATGTATATATGGAAGAGTAGAAATGAATGACACTGCTTATACAACATTGAAGCTCCTTTACAATCACCACACAACATCAAAAGGGAGAGTCACAAACTGACACTTACAACCTCCACACATAACCATACATATACAAGGCGTTTTTCAGTTCCTGTCTATCAAATTTACTCACAAGGCTTTCATTCAGGCCAAGGCTAGTGTAGCAGACACATGTCCAAGGAACGATGCAGTGAGATTGAACCAATTACCAAGTTTGCACAGACATGCCTTTAGATATACAGCAAACTTTTACAGTCTCTCTTTACTAATTTCATTCAAAGTGTATTGGCTGACTTACAGCACTAGTACAGAATGCCAGCTGACAACATTTATGCAATGGGACGGCACCCCTTATCATGTTTCTGAAAACAAACTTCTTTACCATACAAAGTATTGAGGCTGGGTGGACAAATGAATGGACAGATAGATAGACAAATGAATGGACTGACAAATAAACACTCAGATAAAAGTTAGGTAGATAGACAGTGCAATAGAAGGATAAAAATTTTAGTGTATGTAGATATTATAAAATTTATCAAGTAAAATTACTGAGTTTATTATACAAACTATGATAGAAGCAGCATTATAGTCTGGTTTACATGCAAAGTGTGACCCTGGGCACATTTCCCTTGTCATTATCAATAATGTGTGTATACGAACACGCACACACACACACACACACACACACACACACACGTGTGAGAGTAGAGCTTGTGATCACCAACTCACACATATTTCTTACACAACTATGCATTTATATTCTCCACATGAGTTAAAAAATCTTTCTTCTGCTCTCCTTCTCTCTTTGTAGTTACACTTCTTTCTCTCACAGTGTTTGGTCGTCTTTCTCTCTACTTCATTGTCTTTCTGACCTTCCTTCTTTTCCTCCTCTTCCAAGCCTTGCAATATTTCCCCTGTCTACCTATCTATTTATCTCACTCTGTCTTTCTCTCAATTTCTCTAATTCTCTACTTCACCCACTTCCTTTCTCAAAATGCAATTCTTTCTCATTTCCCATTTCTTGTCTGTTTTCATCTTTTTGAACTGGGTTTTCTTCTAGAGCACATTATTTTCTGTATCACTATCCACTATCTCACTTCCTCTTCTGTTCAATGGCTATTGTTTGAACAACTATGCAATTTCTTACTTTTTGGATGGATGGATGGATGGATGGATAGATGGATGAATAAACAGACAAACGAATAAAAAAAAAAACTCATAGAGACGCTAAGTGGGAGAAGATGTAAAAGTCAGAGTGAAATAGCATCAATATTTTACTGGAAGAAGAATAAAGTATAATAATAGGTCTGCTCTGTACACTACAAGAAGACAGCGCATGAGAAATTTTCCAACATTACAGTGAATATTGAAACCTAAAATCAATACCAAAATCCTAATTACAGATGTGTCAAGGGAAATATTAAAAAAAAAAAATACAAAATTCAACAGCAAAAATAAAGACAACTTTACAATTTAAATAGGTAAATATAGAGTATTATGCAGTTAAACTACTTATTTTTATTTTTATTTCATCATTGCAACGTAAGTGTGTGAGGTAGTTTATTTGGGAAACTTACTGAACTATAAATTGGTTTGCTAAAGTATCTTTAATACATATGGATAGACGAGAAGATATAGTTGGTGAGACAATACAGGTGAACTGAAAGATAAATCTAAAAGAGATGAAGAAGAATATAACAGATAAAGATACAAGCTGTGCACATGCTCGTGCATGTGCACACATACATATTCAAATGCTACTGTAAGTCAACAAATGGCAAATACTCAATACATGTTACAGAGTATATTGTTTTATTAGCCTGAAGCCCTTTGCAGGCAGTTCAAGTTTCACACAACTAGAATCTTTAGGTAGGAATCATCATCATCATTATCATCATCATCATCATTTAATGTCTGTTTGCCATACTGGCATGTGTTTGATAGTTTGGGAGGAGCTGGTAAATCGCAGGACTGTGCCAAGTTTTACTGTTAGCTTCAGCATGGTTTCTGTGGCTGAATGCCCTTCCTAGTGTCAACCATTTTACAGAGTGTACTAATTGCTTTTTATGTAGCACCTGCGACTGTGAGGTCAACGAGTGATTTGCAAGACAACACCCCTCAACTGAGGTGGCTTTGTGCTAGGTGATGAGGGTCTAGAAAATGAATAGAGGAACAAAAATGGGTGTCTTGCAGTAAAAGAGATACATGGCTACTGAAAATGGAGAGAGAGAAGATGGTGATGGGGAAGGTACACTCAAGTTACAAAAAGGTGTGTATTAGTGGAACCAAGGATTAGTTAGGGTGAGCAGGTGGGTAAGCTCACAAGATTGTGAAGAAAAATGGGAGTTGGGAGGGAAGGGAAGAATGTAGTGAGTGGATATAAATAGAAGGTGGTTGTGTTAGGAGGGTATGTTGTGAAGAAGAGACAAAGCAAGGACACGTGTGCAGGTAGGTTTGTGAAGGTATGAAAAGAAACAGAGAGATAGAGGGAAGAGGAATATAGTAAATGATGAACCTGAGTGGCAGAATAAGGGAAGATGGTTTGTGGGAGAAAGGTTTTTCAAGGCTAGGTTCTGTGCCTGGACATAAATGACATGTCTTTATGGCTTCAATTTTCTTAGCTGAATGGGTCTTCTCAAGCACAGCAAATTACCAAACATAGCAGTCCTTTATCAACTCATCAAACATTGAATGTGATTTTAAATACGTTGATTGTAATTTTTATTGGCTGCATTTCTTTTTTATGTAGTTTTAATACATCATTGTTTATAGTTGTTATTTCATTTGCCAATTCACAGGTAATTGTTGTCACTGGTCAGCTTCACACTTGTATATTAATTGCAATGTATCTGTCAAAGCATATTGAGGATTTAAGGAAAAATAATATAAAAATATAAAGTGAGCAATAATTAACAGCCAACCTTACACAGATGTTTCTGAATCAGGCTCCCTGTAGACAACAGAGGAATATTATATAATTATCAATAAAAGTTATGCCTACTCAAAGAAACAATGAGGTAATTTCAAATTGCTGACACCAGAATAAATACACTTTAAGAAATGATTTTAAATGCAAACAAGGGTAAATACCAGAGGATGCAAAACTGAAGAAATAGTTGTGGAGACACAACACTGCCAACACCATTGAAATAACAAAATAATCCAAAAGAAAGAATGATATTTAGAGACAGCAAATTTATAACAAACATATTTTAAAATATCCTTAACAACTTCAAACCTAATTAACAGTTTCAGAAAGAGAATAAGACCTTTACCAAAGCAGTATATTAATGATATAATCAGTAGGAAGATGCAAAAAAGAACTACTGAACCAACTAATGGATAAGTAATAAATAAATTAAAAAGGTTTAGGAAAATATGATACAATTATGTAATATAAAGGCAGAGAAAGAAAGAAAACTGAATGAGCCAATGGTAAGCAATATAATAACAACTTCAGAACAACTGGGTATGAAAAACAATATAGAGATAAACAAGGGTGAAACTGATCAACGACAAATACAACACTCAGTGAACCTGAATAACACCCTTCAAGAACCCCATAACAAAGCAAAATTAGAAAAAAGTATATTAATATGATAGCCTCAGGCAAAAGAATGAACTACAGGTAGAGAATTATGAAAAGATCCAGAATATATACAAAAGGATTAAGGATACGTCAGCTTTGTACAGTGGAGAAGCAGATATATTGGATAAGTTGAAGGACTTTGGCAACTGTTTTTTTTTTCATTACTTTCCCCCAGGTTGACATATATGAGCCAATCAACTGGAAAATCCTGCTTACACCAGCATAATACTTACTTAAGACAACCCTTACCCAAGTGTATACTGAGCATTCTCCGCTAGCAATAAATACACACATAACACACGTTGAAGATACACTCAGAATGATTTTAACACTTCCAAACCAGTCATCACAAAAATGAAGAATAACAAAAAAAAAAAAATAGAAAAAAGGAAAGAAACAACAAATTCTCTACTTGACAGACATAAGTACAAAAGCAATATAAACATGGTATTTCCTAGAAATTTACATGAAAAATTTAATAATCATAGCTCAACTGAGAAATAGGCAAATTATGCCACTTTCAATTCCCTGCTGCCAGTATCTCTTCCTATTTGTCATCCTTCCATGTTTTTTTACAAGTATATATATTTGTTGACCCATCAAAATAGGAAGAGGTAAGTCTACATTTCAGATGAAGGTCGGATAGGTACACAGCCATGTGTGTCCATATGTGTACATATAATACACACAAACATTGGATCAGTTAAATTTCAAATTTCAAAATAAGGAGCACTCAATATTATGAGTATTATTTTTTTTACAATTATAGAACACGTGTCAATCCATGTTAACATTTGTTTCAAAACTATTTGTATGCTAAAATATATATCTAAAGACAATGATTCACTCTCACCATCAAGGTGTTTTGTCAATGTTTGTGTGAAAACACACACCTATGTGAAGAGAGACACCCAAGTTAGAACATTCTTGAAATTGATAATAACATTAATTTACAAGAGTTCCATAATTATTACAGATATACATACAAATATATATACATACACTCATTATATATATATACACTCATTATCGCTATGTGCTCCGTGTGGGCAGTCATCTAAGAGCTTTTGTTCATCTTGATGCTGACATAAGTTCCTTGTTTTTCCTGATGAGAAGGCGGCATAATGCACCCCTTATTCCTTAGAAATTAGGAATATGCAGCCTTCGAAACATATGTCGAGAATAAAGGAATTTTGTTAAATCGTCGTTCAACTCCATTCTTTCATTTATTTGTATTAAAAAAACACACAAATTTCCACACGAAAGCACGTGATCTCTGCCCTTGGCATGTAGCTTCAACTGTGTTTTTCTGACGTGAATTTGCTACCCAGGTATCGGTTAACCGAATTATCCATACTAAGATAATTCATTCAACTACACACACACACACACACACATATATATATATATATATATATATATATAGAGAGAGAGAGAGAGAGAGAGAGAGAAATGCATGCACACACCATATAAATACAGAGACATACACTAATACTTGTATACATAAACACAATTATCTATGCATGCACACACCCAATTATATAAATATATACATACACTTACACACATATACATATACACATGTATGCAAGTATATGTAGATGTATATATGTACACACACGCTCATACAAGCCCACGTATATATGCTTTTACTGATTCAGTCATTGGACTAGAGCCATAAACACATACTGATTAGTTGATTAAGCAATTGATGTCAGTGATTATATACTATAAATATGACAAGTTTGTTAGTATATTATCGTTATTTAATTAGTAGTCTTTGTCCATTTAAAGAATTATTCAGGACAGGAATAATCTATATTTTGCCAGGTCAATTCATTAAAAAGAGAATGTAATTTTAACAAAATGGGGTAATATATCCGTCTATAGGATTACCACACAGACTTAAAACCAGATAAATTCTTACACTCTCTTTCTCGTAAACAGTCAAATTGAATAATTAAGAACAGAGAATCATAAATATCGAAAACACTTCAAAAGAGAATTTTCAAAGACATATGCTTTGGGTAACATAATATTTTCTGGAAATATCCTCACACAGATATAATAAACTGAGATTTTCTTAAAAGAATTATAAACTTGACAAAATGAAAAGATTTGACAAGAGAAATTACACTTTGTTTGTGGTTGTGTGAGTGAATTATTCAAAAGATATATAATTTTATGATGAGAAATTATTTTTAAACTCAAGAAGAGTGTACTTTAATTTTGGTTTTACTGGAGGAATCAAAATCTGAAAGCTGTTAAATTTGCTCTTCAAAGGTTTGTGGCCAATTTGTAATACAAAATATTTATACACAACACAGGATAAATCAGAATTACTGCAATAATTTTAGAAATCATAAGCCTTATAGCGTATCAATAAACATACTCATTCTATACTATTGAAATATGAAAAAAAAAAACAAAAAAAAACTAAAGCGGATTTCCAAATGCACAATACGGCATAAATCAAAAGAATTTTTGAAATATTATATAAAAAATGAACTTCATTATTCATTGTTGAATTAGAATAAAAATATAAGCGTATTCCTTTGATACTATTAGCATGGAAAAAAAATGAAGTTTCCTGACAGACTATTTCACAATTTGTTGATCTTTCCTCAGAGGATGTACCCATCTTCTTTTCCCAATCAAATGGAATAATTAAGATTGGTGTGTCTTAAATATTGAAACCACTTAAAAATAAAAGTTTTCTATTCCTATAAACACAGTTTTGAGAGATAAATATTTTGGCCAGTATAATACTTGTCTATATTTAAATACACTAAATGTAAGAACGTGAAATTTTCAAAAAATATTTACCAAGTTTATGAAAGCAGAAAAGTTAACTGTTGAAACTGAACTGGGTTGTCTAGAGAATTATGTAAATAAAGATATATATTCATCCAATAGGTAGATATTGGTATGATCTAACTTTGGTTTTGCTGAAGAAGTATTAGACTCAGCATCAAAATCTAGAAGTTGTATCTGCGTTTCAAGAACTCATGCCAAATAGTGATATGATCAGGTAGCATTATATGAAATATTTATGCCCAACACAGTGTAAATCAGAACTGGGGTAATTTTTAATATTATAAAACCTCACTGTGTATTAAAAATACTATAAATACATTCACTCAACAGTACTGAAATGGGGAAACATGAGGGGAGTCTCTTGCCAAAATATTTCATTGTTTGTTGACCACTCCTCAGAAAACATACCTATCTTCCTTCCTCAGTGACAAGCAAGAAATAACTGCTTTTCAGCAGTTACAAATTGCTGTAGTACATTAGCACATAGTTTAATTTGCACACTTGTGTTTTTGACAGCTCATCATTAATGTGTTTACATACATTTTCTTACTTAACTTACAGTGAGACTTTGAAATATTAAAATTTACTTCAATTCTTCTGATTATGTTTGTGCTGTGCATAAATAGCTAATGACAAACTACAAGAAAACCCCCAACAAAAGTGCAAATTACACTATCCAGTCATGTTCTCACCTAATTAATGACAAGTTTATTTATAAGCAGCTGATCTATACAACTTAAGAGTTTACTTTAAGTTTAACCACAACTTAACAGAACTACCATACTTGAAATATGTGAAAGTTTTTAAATAATGTTGGATATTCTAAAAACTATTAATTCAAGTTGTCTAAAATTCAAAGCTAGAAAATGTTAATTCATATTATGTAAAATAACACAATGAGTAACTCATTCATTATATCACCCATCAGAATTAATATCAGTATATTCATCACAGAACATATCTCCAAAGTGAAATATGTATCTTGAAATATTATGGACTGATCATTGCTATTATGAAAATAGTTATCAAACATTACTTTGCTTTTGTATCTGGTTTGCAAGCTTCTTTATGTGAATTTGTGTGTTGAAACAATTTTTTTTGCGGCTAGAAAGAGTCATTATGCCAATATTATCAACACATGCACTGGTTCAATGACAAATAATAAAGGAGTAGAACTGAACCAGTGTGTGTATTAATAATATTGTATAATGACTCTCTCTAGACAACAAATAAATTTATACTGAGAATATGGTTTCAGTATCAGACTTTACACTTATATTGTTGTTTAGTCAATTCTTAGCTGAAAATTTAATGTGGAAATAATTGCAAAAATATATCCTTACCATTAAAGCTATCAGAAATCACAAATCCGTCTGTAAAAGACAAAAATAAATATCGTTAAAAACATTATCTATGTTACATTACATATTAATTTTAAAACAAGTAGTAACAATAATTTTTTTCTTAATTTTTATGGGTTGGGAATGCAGGCATCATTGCCTCTCTCCTGTCATTATTTTCTAGTTTCTATCAGTTTTTATTTGCATTTCTTCAATGAAGAGCCATTCATAAACTAAGTCTTGCATTATTGTGCATGATGGGTTGTTACTTTTTCCTCTTTTTTTTCACACAGTAAAGAACTGGTATGTTAGCATTAAAGTAGGATAGTTGGATGTTAAAGACCTTTAACAAATTGGTGCAAATCAAACTTACATAAGTAAGATATAAGTAGTAGTGAACCCAGAACATCCAAAATCAGATGAAGACAGGATTTGTCTCCTAAGAAAAATATGTGGAAGAAGCCTGATACAGCTCAAACAATCCTTCAAATCAGCAATAATAAGCCTCGAAACATACCTTAAAACAACAGGTGATGTGCTCTTATGAACTGCAATGAAGCATGAAGATTCCAAGCAAGCTTCAGTCACAAAGCTTAGTAAGAAATTTAAAAAGTCTCTTGGACCTATAAGTTAACAATAAGAATGACCAAAGACACCCAAATACTGACAGACCTACCATTGTTTCTCCTGATTTAGAAATTAACAATCAGAAAGACCAACAAGATACAAATAGTGACAAACCTATCATTGATGCAAAAAACAGTAAATGTTGATCCTTTCACCTGCATGATTTTCACTAAGAAAAAAACAAACTTGGATTATTTGCATGGAATCAAGTACTCAGATCTCCTAATATGCTGCAAACTCCTTATTTTTGTTTGAAAAAAAAGAGGGAGGGTCCCCATATCTCAGAATCATTGGGAATTTTTTTTTTCCATTGACTGAATTCCAGTGACCTCCTAATATGCTACAAAATCCTTTTGGAGGTTTGGAAAATGGGGTAAAGTGGGATGGAACCTGCAGAAATTTCATCCCACCCCATTTTCAAATATTTTTTGCTATTTCTTCCTTTAGCTATAATTTCAGGTAACATTTTGCAGAAATATATTTTCAAGAGAGTGTGGATTACATTAGATTAAAAATTCAAAGAATTTTGAAATGAAAAAGTGAAAATGCAGAGGTTATAGAAGTTACAGTGGTACCGAAGTCAGTGGGGAAATAAAGAACAAAGTATAATTAATCTAAAAAAAAACATGTTAGTTTGTGTATGTATATGAAACAAGTAAAAATATCAAGTTTTGTTATTGCAGTACAAGATCAGAACTTACCTACCAGAAACTACCATGCAAATGTCCTTAAAGATGGATCTGACCCGTTATGTAGAATTTGTGGAAAATTCACAGAGACAATCGATGATGTTGTTTCTGACTGCCCAGTCGTCACTGAAAAGGAGTACCTGATAAGACATGACAGACTAGGGCTGTACATCTACTGGAATTCTTGTAAATACTACAAAATTTAATCCCATGATAAATGGTACAGGTACCATCCAGAGGAAGTAGTAAATGGTGAGGGTGTCACCATCATTTGGAACTTCCCAATACAAACAGACCAAAAAATTGACTAATCGACCAGACATTGTGATCAAGGACTACAACAGAGGAACTTGTCTGTTAATAGATATGTCTGTCCCTCAAGATCAAAATGTCTCAAGAAAGGAATATAAAAAGCTTCCTCACTATAAAGATCTGCAAACTGAAATCACAAAAATGTGGAAGCTTAGTACTACGATAATACCAGTAGTAATTGGTGTGTTGTGACTGATAAAGAAGGTAGCTGAGAAGTATATTAAGCCCCTCCCTGGTAACTCCGAAAGATAACCTTGATGGGTACAGCCCATATACTATGGAAAGCACTTTCCATCTAAAATGGAATGATTGTGGTGATAATTTTAGCATGCATAGCAAAACAAAAACGCCCTTGCTACTTCAGGCCGCCAGAAGATGCCTGGTATTAAGGCAGCTAAATGAAGTAATAATGAAAGGAAACCATAAATGACGATGATAATAATAAATAATAATAATAATAATAATAATAATAATAATAATAATAGTGATGGCTAGAAGTATATTGAGTTCTTCATAACCAGCTGATCTAGCAAGCGGGGCCTCATATCAGTGAGGGGGGCCGGTGCGCACTGATGCCGTTCAGAGGTAGGCCCCGAAACGGCGTGCATTTTCTCCTGATGACCCCATACACTTGCTAGCTTCTGGTATACGGAGCTTTTAACTGGTAGCACTTGCATGTGCAAGTTGTTTGCAAGACATAGAATAATAAACTGTTTTCAGTCCTTACTGAAGCTGACAAATAAATACTGGAAAGAAGTCATAGTACCTAACAACTATGAAGAAAAAGAAGAAACAACAAAAGTTGTAAAACAACTGAAATCCAAACTAAAACTGGAAAAGCAATGGATCATGATAAAATGATGGTAAGAAAGGCCCCATCATGGCAGATATTGGGTGAAACTAAAGAGAAAAGAAATAGACAAAGCAAAATTCTAACAATGGCTGAGAAGCTCAGGACTCAAAGCAGAGACTGAAGGATTTTTAATTACAGCATGAAATCAAAACCTTCCCACCAGAAATTACCAAAAACATGTACTGAAAAGAAATATGAGTAACTGCAGAATATGTGCAGATAGAGAAGAACCAATAAATCATATTGTCTCTAGCTGCCTAGTCCTGGCTAAGAAGGAATATATTCACAGACACGACAGAGTTGGGACCCATATACGTTGGAAGATATGCCAACACTATGGAAATAACAACAGAAAAAAGATGGTATAGGCACATGCCAGAAAAGGTCACAGAAAATGAGAAAGCAACCATACTCTGGGATATGCCAATACACACAAATAGAGAAATTAAGGCTAATATGCTTGACATGGTTGTCAGAGAATCCAAGCAAAAAAAAAAATGCTTTCTAACTGATGTATCAATACCAGCAGATGACAATGTTTCTCTAAAAGAAACGGACAAACATTCAAAATACAAAAATCTGGAAATAGAGGTAACTTGAATGTAGAGTCTAAAAACAGGAACAATTCTTATCATAGTAGGTGCATTAGGTATGACAAAAAAATATTCAGACAGATACAGAGCAAAAACACTAAGACTAACAAGTATGCATAACATACAGAAAATAGCACTACTAGGCACTGCACACATCCTCCGTAAAACACATTCGATACAGTAAAAATAAGAGCATCACAACAAACCACAGCATACACCCACATCACACAGAGCTGCACTCAATAGTGCAGCGAAAACACATGATAAAAATAAGACTACTGAATAATAATAATAGTAAACAGCAAAATACAGTAGATGCAAGAATCAATATATATGAAATAGGGACAATCTCTGTTAAAAGGAAATGTTACTAGCCTTCATTTATGTCCTGAACCTATTGAAAGGATGGCAAGTTTTTATTATCTACTTTAATAGTATATAAACAGTTAGAGATCAAAGGAAGCATAGTTATTTCACAGGTTCTTTTACGGTAAAACAAATATTTTCATACAGCTAAATCAGTATGTTGCATGGCAGTACATGTCATGATATTCCTTTCTAAACAAATATTTGGAATCATCTAATTGACTATTCATTTGTTTTCATCTGGGGATTTATTTAAGGTTACTGCTTCAGCTAAATGTTGTTCATGAAGGGCATAACGAGAATAAAAAGAAGCCATACACCAATTACAATATCATGCCCTAATACACTTTCACACTCAGGGGACAGATTTTCTAAGTAAATATAAGAAAAGAATATTAAATGAAAAAGAACAAGACATAACAAATACTCTATGAAGAGGGAAAATAAAGCATCAATCCAAGAAGGAATATTTCCCCAAATATATTTTATATTTAGAAAGTATTTGTTTATTATTTTTTCAATGCATATTTTTACTGATACAGAAGAAAATAATTCATCCATTTTATAAGAACAATGGATATAGATATAAATTTCTTTTCCAAACATAATATAGTTGTATTGCCTAAAAACATGTCAGACCATTTGTGTTAACCACATACAACCTTTGCAGATTATATTAAATCTTCTAAATTTACAGCAAGGTTGAAGCGTAACACTTCAAATCTCAATCATTTATTAAATAGTTTTCTTTAAAGAAGGTTAGTGCTAAGATCAGCTTTAAACAATGTTACAGCTAAGATCAGCCACTCCTTTCTTCCCCCAATGGATTGTCACTAAAATATCACAGCTTCACTGTGATCTTATCAGAAATAAAAGCAGAGAGAGTGTGTTGAAATGCTTTTGTACAATAAATTATGCAATAAGTGCTATTATACATGACACTATTTTTATATTTTGTTGACAGTCTCAGAATGAAAAATAAAATGAAAAAAAAAAACAGAACCTATGTGATTCCAGATCATTTTTATAAGCATTTCTCACAAAAGCTAAGATCATTTTTCCTTTTAGATCTGACATTCGCGATGTAAAAGGTAAGCTATATTAACTTTGAATCTGAAACTGAAAGAAACATTTCAAAATGTTCAATACAAAAATAGAATATTGATTTCTTACATTACCACAAAGGTATGTGAAGAGTATATTTATTTCACTCAACTTCATGATATTATTGGCACTTACATGATTCATCCCAGAAAGATAAAATTCAAAGCTGATCCAGCCATATTTGATCACAGGTTTAATGTAAGGTGAAGGTAAAATTTTTCAAGGCATTCTATCCACATAACACCTTTGCTTTTGACAAGTCATTACTCTAAGTAAAATAGAAAATTAAAGATACGCACATTTTGTTTTTAGCACTAAAATATGTCTATTCAGAAAGTTGCCATTTATCACAAATCATTTGTATTTATTTGTATATACATCTTTGTGACAATATATATTTAAGTGAGATACAAACATTATCCATGTCATTTAAATAATAATAATAATCCTTACTATAGGTAAAAGGCTTGGATTTTAGGGAGCCAATTACATCAACCCCAGTGCTCAAAAGGTAGTTACTTTACTGACCCAAAAAGGATGAAAGGCAAAGTTGACCAGAGCGAAATTTGAATGCAAAACATGAAGATGGACAAAACACAGCTAAGTATTATGTCTGACATGTCAACAATTCTGCCAACTCACTGCCATAATAATAAAAATCTGAAAAAAAAAATTTCCATGTAGCAATTCAAATTTTCTCATCAATACATACATATGTGTGTGTGCATATATGATGGACTCTCCCATTAAAGACGACATATGAACGTTCAGCTTTTGTTAAACAGCCTGCGCAAATGATTTGTTTATGGTGATCAAAAGTTCATGTTGCACACTATCTCACTCTCTCCATCAAATTGACCTTCCCTGAGCAGGTGAATGGTGTACCACAGATCAGGTGTCAAAGTGATCGCAGAACAATGTGAGGTGAAGTGTTTTGCCCGAGAACACAATGCATCACCTGGTCTAGGATTTGAAATCACAATTGCTAGATCATGAGTGCAACACCCTAACCACTAAGCCATGCACCTCACTATATATATATATATAGGAGTGGCTGTGTGGTAAGTAGCTTGCTAACCAACCACATGGTTCTGGGTTCAGTCCCACTGTGTGGCATCTTGGGCAAGTGTCTTCTGCTATAGCCCTGGGCCGACCAATGCCTTGTGAGTGGATTTGGTAGACGGAAACTGAAAGAAGCCTGACGTATATATGTATATATGTGTATGTGTTTGTGTGTCTGTGTTTGTCCCCCTAGCATTGCTTGACAACCGATGCTGGTGTGTTTACGTCCCCGTCACATAGCAGTTTGGCAAAAGAGACCGATAGAATAAGTACTGGGCTTACAAAGAATAAGTCCCGGGGTTGATTTGCTTGACTAAAAGCGGTGCTCCAGCATGGCCACAGTCAAATGACTGAAACATGTAAAAGAGTATATATATATATATATATATATATACTGTACAGAGGCCTGATTTACATGTATATGTGCGTGCACTTGCATATGCAATGGTATTTTGATTACTAGCTTTAAAAAACTAGTCCAGTGTCAAAAAGCTTAAAATCTTGATTCAACAAATATAGGTCAATATAATAAGTATCAGACTGAAAAATGCTTTGGGGTCTAGATGATCATAGTCTAACGATTGAAACTTGTAAAAGAAATGTATGTACTGCATTCTTCATCAGTCTCTATGATCAGCATCCTGTTGTTCAACCAACTGAACGCCAGAAATGTGTAAATTTAATACAGTTCGTAGACTGAATGAGTTTGCCACAAAGTGTCAAAGCTGAACCATCTAGTTACTTGTAAACTGCACAAGAAAAAATAAAGAGGGAAAAGGTGAAGGACTGATGTAACATGGCCTCAATGAAGTTGTGGTCAATGTTAAAAAAATCGCAAAGAGACAGAACAATTGTCACAGAGCATCTCTCTCCAGTACATGCACTCATAATGAAAACAACCAACAAATTATTTCATTCTTTACATACATTTTCGTAACACCTTAGTAGTAACAATTACTTGTATAGTTAAGCAAAGATATTGAAAACTGCCTATAAGGAATTACTCGGACTATGACAACCTAACCAACCTACACTCACAAATGTAAAAAATGATGATAAATAATTAAATCAATTGTTACTTAATAACTCTGTGTATGTGTGTGTGTGTGTGTGTGTGTGCACATGCACGCATCATGTTTCCATATAGTGAGCATCAACCAAAGTCAGTTCCATGCAGTGGAACTGAACCTGAATCCATATGGTTGGGAAGCAAACTTAATAATATACCATATATAATTTTAAAGGAACGATTTAAAAAAAAAAATTTGGTACAAGGTTAGCGATTTTGAGGGGTCAATTACATCGACCCCCAGTACATAACTGGCACTTATTTTATAGGCCCTGAAAGGATGAAAGGGAAACTCAACCTCAGTGGAATAATTCTAATTCATTATGATCTGAGTTCAAAGCACTCTTTTTGACACTAACAATTCTTCCAGCTTGCAACATTGAGGAACTAATTTTAGTAACATTTTAAAATGCTTACTGCTGAAAAAAAAATTAGTTAACAGGAGTTTTTTCATGTTCCAGACTGTGGCTCACCCAATAAAGAAGCCACTATTTCTGAGTTCTTTCCTATTATCAGACTTAGTATGAATAACAACAACTATTAAATATCCAATTAAAAATTACATATGTTACTGAGTATAGTTGTCCTTCCATATGCCATTTCTTATTCCTTTTTAGAAGAGATATGACAAGTATATTTTATATTTCTCTCCAGAGTATCATTCACTTTTCTTTTCTTCTTTCTTTTTTTTTTTTACCAAATCCTATATTTCTAAAAACGAAAACAAATATAAAATTGAAGTTCTGAATGACTGACTTAGCAACAAGCAGGCACATACACATGCAGAGCATTACTTTCCTCCAATGAACATTCAGCTGAAAGTAATCAAATATGAATAAGTTTTATTGATTTTCAAGTTATTTTCCTTCCATTGTCAAGTTAAATTCAAATCACTGTTCTGTTGAGCATCTCTACAGTTATGGAGGTAACTGGCACTTTATATATTAGTTTTTAATTCCACAAGCTCAAATCTATTGTTGAATGGAAATAATAAAAGAAAATATTTTGTGCATGCGCATACACACAGTCTCACTGGTACATATGCACATATCTACACACACACACATGCATACATGTGCGTGTGTGTGTGTGGTGTGTTGAAACATTCCAATTTCAGTAATAATATCCAAAAGCAATTATCTTTAAGCAGACAGTTTTCAGCAGTTTCCATCTCTTGCATAGAAGCTACAAACTTATGTTTTCATTTTCATTGATATCTTAATAAAGTATGCATACATCTATACATGTATGAAATAAACATATCCTACTAGCCAATATTGTTGGTTAAAATAATACTACTTTTGTTCTGCTAATACATAAGGCATCTGATATTTTAACTCATAAAAGGATAAATCCTATCCTCACATACACACATGCTATATGTATATATATATATATATATATATGAAAGTAGCTGAGTATCTGCTATTACAGAAATCATTTTCTTCTTTGTCCCCACTTTTTTTTTTTTTTTTTTTCACCGCTATTAGTCCACACAATATTTTAGAAAAGAAATCTTCTGAAAAGATAATCACTGCCTGGATAATATAATACTGAAAAAAAAAAAAATTAGTATAAATCTATCTATTGAGAAAATATGAGAGATGAATATTATTTGGATAAAAATATAAATAACATTGATACCAAATGATAAAGAAAATTCTCTGAAATTACTCTCCACATGTATCAATTCTACAAAACTGTTCTTAATTCCATGATGCATTGTATAATACAGTTTACAAAGTGAAATCAAGAAAATAAGATCATCTTTGTAGCATAATTGCTATATTTTTTTGTTATCTATATAGTTGGTTTTTAGCTTGATAAGTAAGAGTTCCTTTAATGTTTCTGAATAATTTAGTAAAAAGAAAGTAATTCTAAAATATTAGCAAGCTTATTTCAATATGACAGTCTTAAATTAAGTTTCCAGATTTACGATAGGTAAATGTTAATCAATTTCTCAGACTTGACATTAGGTTTAAGTCTGGAATGAAAATGATAATACAATTTGAATTATTTTTGTTCTTAGCATCGTAAAACTAAGTGCAAGAACTATATATCTTTACATATAATACTTGCACTTACTTTTTACATGTTAATATTGCACATGGCTTTAAAATAATCAGGATATAATACTCTTGCACACCGACATGCAAATCTGTCATCAAAAGTACCCTTCTATGAACACTATACATCGTATATCTCTTCAATCAGCAGTTCTTTTCTGAAGAAAGAACTACCAAAAAATTCTCTGACCAACATCCAATATATTCTGGCGAGCTCTAAGATTGGTTCTGTCTGTAACATTCTTTTGTTTTATGGAAATATGACTTGTAGATAATGCCCTATTTAAAACTTTGCGAATTGTCAACACTTAAGAATTATCCACCTACAATATAGATACACCACACCAAATCTACACAAATTTCATGGATAGCGACCTCAAAAACATCCTCCATTTAGGTATACTAGGCTTATATGCTTTAACAGCAGTAAAAAAGAGAAAAACACAAGCATCACACATTTGAAGGAAACTTCACAGAACTTCACCCTCCTGAAATATGATCAACATGCTAATTAAGCCATCATAATTGCTCCAAATGCTAGGGCCTCACAATCACCAAGAATCTCATCTGAGGAATAAACATTTCTAACAGAGTAAATACCTGAATCTCAAAGACTAGCCTTTTTCTTGAGAGCCCCCAAAATACTCCAGCCTTTATTAATTATTGACTATGTGCAGAAAGCTCAGTTGAGACACACAACTAAGAGCTGATACCACATCTGGATGAGAGTGGCATCTATACACAAGGACAACTTCGACTGTATCCAAACTGGTTAGCATAAAGTCACTCAGACATCTTAGACATGTTGTCACCCCTCTCTCTCTCTCTCTCTTTCTTTCTCTGGCTTTTGTACCACTTCTACAATGGCCTCTGCTCCTTAGAACAAGTTGGTTTCATGCAGTCTTCACTCAGTACTTTGACTCATTTATCGTCTGTTGAGTTTAGCATCAAAACTGTACTGTGAGGATGAGTTCGTGAAGCATGCATACTGAAGGTTGCAGAAGTTGTATGCCCTGAGAAGTGACAGACTTTAGCCAACATTAAGCTGATGATAGGATTTCGGGCCTTTCTGTAGATTTGGACAGGCAACTGAAGCACAAAGTCAAGTCATTTATTACATTTTCAGTTGCAATTGATGAGAGCATGAACATTAGAAATGTTGTGCAACTGGCCATATTCATTTGTGGAGTAGACAAGATTTTGACCATCACCAAGGAGTTCCTGGAGTTGGTCCCTATGATGAACATCACAATAGCAAACGACATTTTCATCTCTCTCATTGCAGAGCTGGACATCTCTCTCATTGTTTGACCTGCTAGAAGTAGTAACTGAATTACCTTTAAATCACACTCTACCATTTATAAAGAAATTTGCTAAGACCCCATAATTTACAATAAGAAACAAACCAGTTTGGATACAGTCGAAGTTGTCCTTGTGTATAGGTGCCACATTCATCCAGATGTGGTATCAGCTCTTAGCTGTGTGTCTCAACTGAGCTTTCTATAGATAGTCAGTAGTTAATAAAGTTGTCAGAGTGGAGTGAGCCTGTGCTGTTAGTGTGACTACAGATGGCGCTTCATCAATGATTGAGAAAAAAAGCAGGTGATGTGATGCAGTTGAGAGAGAGAGAGAGAGAGAGTAAAGTCTGTTAATGGAGGATGTGATTTTTGGATATTTCACTGCATTTTGCACCAGGTGGCATTGTGTTGCAAGCTGTTCAAAAAGGATCACGTCATGGAAGTGTTTGTCTGAACTGTTAATTTCATTCGAAGTAGAGGTCTGAATCACTGTCAGTTTGACAGTCCTCTCAGTGATATAGGCATTACCTATGGCTTGCCATATCACACCTTGGTTAAGCCAAAGTGCCGTGTTGAAGTGTTTAATCTACAAGAAGAAATTGAACAGTTCATAGAGAAAAAGGGTAAACCAATGTTAGAATTTCAATCACCAGAATGGCTGCAAGATCTAGCATTTACTGTGGATATTACAGAGTACTTGAATAATCTGAACAAAATGCTGGATGGCCATAAAAAAGTTGACACAGTATTTTGAAAGCATGCACGTGTTCAAGATGAAGCTAGCTTTGTGGGAGACACAACAGTTAGATGCTGACACTGCTCCTTTTCTTTGTCTAAAAGATGTGGTTGCGACTGCAGATAATGTTGACATGGATAGGTACAAAGACAATATCACAGGATTTGTGTCTGGGACACAAACTACATAAAATAATGTATGGAATGGTCACAGTTGGAGTACGATTGATCATAACTCTACACAATCAGTTGACCAGTAGGTAAATAAAACAAAGACTAACTATATAAATATTCATGTGCAATACAATATTTATATTATTCTTGGCATAAAATATTTAACTCTTCGACATAAACTATTTTAGTTTTAGGTAGCAATTAAAGGTATTGAGTATGAAGCTCAATTGTTATTTGACAACATCCCTTTTAAAATGTTAACTGAATGTGATGGCTATATATATCTTCCTTGGTGGAATTAAAAGTGAAAAGTCAGTAAGATATTTCATACATTTGTCATAAGAGCAGTCAATACAATGAAGATATTTTTTCCATCCATCACTTTTTATTAAGTAACAGGTTTGTTCTTACTCTGAAACCAATGAAAATCCTCCTGTTTATGATATCAAGAAAGTTAGCTTTCTCAGAATCATAAATAGGATTATTTCCATTGGTTTTAAGAGTAAGAACTATTCTGTTATTGAACCCAAAGTATGTACATTATCGCTGACTACACTCATACTATATTATACTTTACTTGGTTCAAACTTCATCAATATAACAACAACAAAATCAAAGGCGGTTAATGAGAAACTGTACATGTAAACCACTCTAATTAAATTCTATCACAGATATCATAATTAAAACAAGATAAATTCCAACCAAATATGATTATACTTACAAGTAATTACTAGTATAATTAATTCAATCATATCTGAACAACCAACATGTATGCATCTTCTAAAGTGTTACATAGACGAAATTACAGAGAAGTGCTAATGCAGTAATTTTACAAATTATGATGTAATAGTGTAAGATATTTAAAAGAAAATGTAATGAATTCCAAAGATAAGTGATGCTACTTATGAAGTAGTTGTTTGACCTGCTAGAATTAGTAACTGAATTACCTTTAAATCACACTCTACCATTTATAAAGAAATTTGCTAAGACCCCATAATTTACAATAAGAAAAAAGCCAGAATTGAAAAGTGTTCAGAACTATGTGACATAAAAATATGTCCTTTCATCCATTCTTATCTAACAACTTACATCTACACAAACATTTCTCAATCTACAAAAGATAACCACAGACGCTTACACAGATAACATCACAGTCTTTGATCCCACCTTTCATCTGATACAGCTTCACAACTACTTCCATCTTAGTACCAACAATACCACAAAAGAAAGTCAAATAAAAAGAGCTATCATACAAAGCAACAAAACAAAAATGCACAACAAATCCAAGAGAAAAATAAAACGAATTACATTCGCACAAATTACATTCTGTAACATTTACAACATCAAAGACATATGAACATAAGCAAAATTATACTTAACCACATGTAGTACATTCATAGTTAGCCAACACACAAACACCAATAGGTATGGATACTATCTATTGCACATGAGCACTCAAGCTCTACAAACAAACAAAGAAAACAAAAGAGTGTTCACTGCATCATCACATGCAGCCCACAGACTACATATGCAAGGCAATAAATATTGAAATTACCACTTGGATATGGTAGATATAGTTTATTACCATGGCAAAGCCCAACCCTCACAGTCCATCTCATTTTATGTACAATCACACCAACATCCATACACATGTACTTTACTCTCCAGAATACTACTTCATCATCTTTAAAAACAATATACACTCATACAAATAAATACAAAATTAATCACACGTATGCAGAAAAATAGCAGAAGAATCAACATCATTACTCCTCAAACTTTAAACTGGAATGTAAATTAGCAATAACGAATGCAGAGGAACACCACTTGTACTGAGTATGATCATGCCTGTCATTGTTCTGGTAACTACGAAAAAACAAACCAGACAGTTTTGGGGGAAATCACATCTGGTCTGCTACACAGCACATCATACAATAAACCAATGCAATGTATGGTCATCAACTAGGAGGGACAGCATATTTAGAACAATGGATTTGTTGATTGCAACTTGTCATTTAACTTAAAATCTTCTCTAGTAGGATCTCAATGATGGCTGCCTCGGGCTAAACATCAACAATACCATTATCAAATGTATTGAAAAAACTAATCAAGTCAATGATCTTTTTTTTTACAAAGGATTGAAGCATTATACTTAAAAGGGAGTAATGATAATTTATATCTTCTTTAGAAGTATTAAAAACAGACTTTAGGCATTTGCATTTGAAAACTAAAACTGGGTGACAAGTTTATTTTACAGAAAATGCTACCGTAGACAGACAGATACGTAAAAGAACGCCGACGTGATGGGAAGGTAAGAAACAGAGTGAGTGAAAAAGAGAGCAAATAGCGAGAGTGACAGATACTTTAAATAACGGTAGTGGAACTGTCAAAGTTATAGATGAAGAGGAGTGAGAGGGTACTGGAGGAAATAGCGTGAGTGAGGAAGATCACCCCTAGCAACCACACCTTTTAAGATAGGGATTTCTAAGGTAACCCACAAGCTTCGTTACCTCATTCTACATGTCCCTGTAAATTTTGGAGCGAATCGGACGGGATGTAGTGGCATTGAAAGTGATCCAAGCGGTAAAAACGCATTTCAGTTTTATATATAGAGAATATATATATATATATTGGGTCATCCCATAAATAATGCATTTTTTTTTCAATTGCATGAACTAAAAGTTAGAGTAGGATGGGATAAACTACCTGAATCAACTTGCTATAAAGGTAAGTAGTAACTTTATCTTGTCCTTATTCTCAGTGCAAGTTTTGAAGAGTGCAGTTCGATTTTAGCAGTAATTGCTTCAAAGTGGAAGTGACAAAAGTGCATTTTCAGCAGATTCTGCTTTAAGAGTTCAATAAAGGCAACAACACAATGGAAAGTGGGGGGAATATTAATGCAGTGTATGGGGATCGGACAATAAGTGTAAGCGAGTGTCAACGGTGGTTTCAGAAATTCCAAGCTGGAAACTACAGCCTAGAAGACGAACCTTGTCCTGGAAAGTCTGCAGAATTTGACAAGGACATCCTGCAAGCCCTGGTGGAATAAATTCCCATTGTAACAGTTGAGGAACTAGCAGAGTAGCTCGGATTTGGTCATTTAACCATTCATCGATACCTGGCATGCCATCGAAAATGCCAGCAAATTGAGTCAGTGGGTTCCTCGCAAACTTTCCGAGTCTAATCACATGCAGGGAGTGAAGGTGTGTTCTTCTTTGCTGTCACGTCTCATGAATGAACCTTTTTTGGACTGAATAATGACTGGTGAAGCAAAATGGGTTCTCTATAAGCACCAAAGACAGTGGGTAGAGAAAGGAGAAATACTGGCGCCCCAGGCTAAAGAAGGTCTTCACCGATGTAAGGTGTTGTTATTTGTTTGGTGGGATATGAAAGGTTTACTCCACTTTGAACTCTTAAACCCACAACAAACGCTAACAAAGAAGATCTACTGTGAACAGCTTCAGTGGCTTAAGTCAGCTAGAAGATAAACAACCATCTTTGGTTTCAAGGTGGAAGGTGATGTTCTATCAGCATAATGCTCAGCCATATACTGTGAGGATGACATTTGAAAGGCTGAAGCAATTTGACTGGGAAATGATGTTCCACCCACCATATGCGCCGGACATTGCCCCATCTGATTATCATTTATTCTGCAGTCTTCAAAATCATTTGGACAGAAAAAATGGGAATTCTTTAGATGAGGTTGGAACAGTACTGGGGGAATATTTTTATCACAGACTAGTGAATTTTGGAATTGGAGCCTTGAAAGTCTACCAGAGAGATGGGAGAGCATTGTAGAAAATGAAGGAGAGTATATTTTAGATTAAAAAAGAACTTTGTTTATCTTAATTTTGGAAAGTAAAAAATGTATAAAGAAACGCATTATTTATGGGATGACACAATATATTAGCGATTTTTGTTCTTTCTTTTCCACATAGTTCTAAACAGATTTTTCACATCACCAATTCAAAAAAATCTAGTGCATGTATATGAAATGTTGAATGTACAATAAACTACTCTTGTCTGAACCACCCTTGAGGAAAAAAAAAGCTTTGCTAAAAGTTTCATGCTGGTTGTAATATTTTAATGGTTCAAGTAATGTAAAACAATATTATAACAGCCAAAGAATGGCATCAAAAGATAAAACAGACATTTCAGTAAGATTTCAAATGAAGAATAAATATTTCTAAAGCAAAGAAATAAGTATGTACAATAAATGAATCTATGTAAAAAACAAAAACTTGTAAAGATGTTAACAAAGATGTGTCAGATAATAACTTTTGTTTTAGAAACATAATAGAAGCAGCCAAGAAAAAAAATCAATGAATAGTTTGGAGGACAAAGTAGAAGTGCGAAATAACTCATCATTATTATCTTTCAAATGGTTAATGTTTTTATGCACGTTTATCTATAGGTCACCCAGGTCTGATAAATGATGTCTTTCTAGTTTGTATTGACCACAATCATTTTTAGTGTTAGTATCACCAATTTCATATTAAAGTAAATACATCTTTAAAATATAACATCTAATTTTAAACACTTTTACCATCAACATTTCTTGACATACCTTTCTTTCTTATGTTCAAAATAATCTGAATTCACTGGGTTGCTTTATTTCTATTAAAATATTGTCACTATTTCTTGAAAAAATGTTCCTTCTTATTCTTATTTCAATGCCCAAAATGTAAATGAAAACTTCTTACATGCCAATATTCATTAATGGAAGATAGGGTATGAGTCATGTAGTGTGAAGAAGAAAATAAACATTATTTTTGGCCTATAATGTGCATTTCAATATCTTGTTAAATCAGATAAGTAGCAAAAGCTCACAATAATACAAAGTTAAAAGAACAAACTAAGTTTTCACAAAGTACAATAGGGTTCCCAGATGTACTGAAAGTGAGGAAACTCAAAGTGCATCAAAGCATTGATAAAATTAGGAACATAACCCAATCACTAAGTATCATGAACATTTGTAATAATTGATTTAAGGTAATAGATTTCTCTTATCTAGATGACCTTAAAATTGCTGAAGATAGAGCTGAAGATAGCATGATATCTAAAAAGTATAGCAACTGGAAGAACTTCTATATGACTACTAATATTGAAATGCATGGTACATATGAAAGAATATGGTATTGTTGCTGATGAAACCAGTTTGTTGACATCTGAAAACTGCATAAATGACATGAAAGACAGGCGACTGGGTCACTGTAGAAATGATGTTATAATAACTGATAGAATCATCATCATCATCATTGTTCGACTGTGGTTGAGACAATGGAATTTACTATGTTACGCCAGACTTCACAGTCCATCATAGCATTACAGAGGTCCTGTTGCTGGATGCCTGTATCCCTGGAGATTACATCAGGGTAGGAGACTGTGCGCCCTCTGGTATCGCAAGCAGATGGCTTCCAGAGGAGAAGAGTAGAAATTACCTCGTTAGAATAACAGGTGCAATATTTTCAGTTTGTCTTTTTACAAACATCTAAAAATGAGAGCTAATTTATTTTGAAACACTCTAATCTTATCAGGTTTACATTTTGAGGTTTATTAGTTAAACAGACACCTAGTTGATATTTGGTGATGGAGTGCTTTGAAAGGTTTGCTATATTTGATAATATATTCTAACTTAAACAGTATGTTTACATTTGTACATGTAAAATGGAAGCCAAGACCAGTAAAATCAAATCATAGACAGCTCTTCAAACACAACAAACATATCTGCACAAGCATGCACACATACATACTATGTGTACACAAATACAATGCACAGGAAGATAACTGAAACATTTGAAACGTATCTCCATTATATAATAAAATATATTGGTTTACATGGTTCACTTAGAAATTACACAGTTACTGGTCAAAATTACAGTAATTATGGCATATAAAATAGTTTAGTATAATGAGGTGTATAATGATTGTTGAGTTTTTATATGAAGTTATTTTTGCCGGTTAGGAACAATCAGTTCTGCTTGAACAAATCAATGAAACAATATATGTTAAATGATCTAAAGATCCATCGCTCCAGATATGCATGGTAGAGTTTGATATTAGATCAGATTAAATGTTTCATCATATCATCTATCAGATTTAAATCACTGGTATGATAACAGAACAATATTCAAGAAATATGCTTCTATGTCAGTTAACCACCACACATATACACAAGCAATGAAGGTATATGCATAAAAAAGTTTACTATTTTTCATTTTTCTCTACAGAGAAATTTTGAAAGTTTTTCAATTTCTAAGTTACTGCTTGATATCAATTATCACAAAAATTTTGAAACTAAAAATTAAGAAAAATTCAGATAGCAAGAGTATTTTTCAAATCATTTGGAATAAGACGTAGACACATATATAACTGATTTAAATCGTAAAACCTAGAAACAATGAATGCCAAGCAGCTTGATATTTACTAATGTTTTGTGAAGGCAAAACCAATTACAGAATGTGGAAATGTGGTAAAGAGATGATCCTTTATTTTATCTGATAACAAACATTAGAGTAATTATCTCAGGAATCAACAAAAAAAAAAAGAGAGATAATAATACTGATATTAAACTTTTTATTTTTCTTTTGCTTTGAAAAGATTCACAGATAGTAAATGATAATGGCAGCTTCAAAATTGACACCTGCAATTGAAATCTAAAAGCAATATAACAAGGTATAACTGATGTTGATAATTTTGTAATATCCTACACTGCACACTGACGGGTCATCTCATAAAACTGCACTAGATGATATCGGGGAGATAAAAAGAAAAAAACGAATTATTTTTATGAACACCACATTGAAAAAGAATTGGATAAAACTATCCACTCTGACCCAGTAAAGATGGATTATAGAGAGAAAAATATAAAGAACAATACTTTCCTTTATATAGCCATTGGTGTAAGTATATAGAGAAGTCAATGTATTACAGAGGGTGTTACAAAAACAAGGAGAGAAGGGGTAGATAAAGGGACATTAAATAATATATATACAGGTATATTAATATTTTTTTATTACATACACACACACATGCATGCAGATTCACAGACATAACTGATATAGTACATAGTAAAATGAAATAGAATTTAAATAATAATAATTCTGTCACTCTAAGCAAAAAAAAAACCTCAAATAGATCTTAAGCCACACATAAAACAGCTAGGATTTCTGTTATGTAACACTAATCTTACAGCTATTACTTTCCCACGTACACGCAAAGTGGAGTACAGCTTCAGGATATACATTCTTTAGAGGTCATCAGGATCTGAATATCTGGCAAGCTCCATCTGAACATATGTTATTCAGTATCACTTTTGTGTTTACTACCTGCCAGTATAGTGCAACAAAGGTGATATTTGTTAAGGGTACTGTTATAAGCAGTGAACTTGGCACAAGGACCAAACTGCTACCAAAGAAGCTGAAGGATATTGGAATTGAGATTCACATTGTCAAACTGCTGAAACGTACAATCCTGTATTCCACAAGAACCCTAACAAAAGTTCCTTTAAATTTGTGTATATTTGTTGTCGCCAAACCTTAAGACAATGTGCTTGGTAACTGATATAGCAAGTGATAATAATGATAATCATTTCTACTACAGGTGTAAATATTGGGGGGAGTGGATGATGGATTTTATCGAAAAACTGAGCTGGTATAGAAATTAGCAAAATGCGGAACCTGCAGACTAAAACAATACTTGTGGGTGGAATAGTTTGACAGGAGCCAGGCAGAAGCTTGCACCAGACTTCTGTGTCTATTTTGGCAGGATTTTTACAATTGGTTACCCTTCCTAACATCAACCACCCAGCAGAGTGGACTGAATGCTTTTTATGTGGTACAAGCACAGGCGAGGTCAGTTTTGGCAAGATTTTTACAACTGGATGTCCTTTACAGTGTGAATTGGATGCTTTTTAAGTGGCACCTGCACTGACAGGGTCACCAACTAACTTTCAAGACAAAAATCTTTTGAGCAGGGAGGGGGCATTAAAGTACGTGATCTTGTGTCAGCTGATGAAAGGCTATAGTGAGAAAGAAAGAAGTATCTTGAGAGAAAGAGAGAGAGAGAGAGAGAGATCAGGAATGAGGACAGAAACATGTACTTCCATAAAGGAGATACATAGTTACCCAACCTCGAGGAAGTGCAGGAGAAGGAGAGAGAGAGCGGGAGACAGCAGGATAGAGATGGTAGCAAAGTGCTGGGCATACTCACAAGGGACAAGGATCGGAATATAAACAGAATGGCTGAGTACAGGA